>NW_026967868.1:0-164561 GCF_028390025.1 Pseudophryne corroboree | reverse complement strand
GGTGATGGCGTGTACCCCAGGCAGCAGAACATACTGGGATCACCCCCTTGTGAGACATGGCAGTAGGAGGGGGAGGGGGGGGGGGGGCTGATGGCGTGTACCCCAGGCAGCAGAACATACTGGGATCACCCCCTTGTGAGGCCTGGCAGTAGGAGGGGGGGGGGGCTGATGGCGTGTACCCCAGGCAGCAGAACATACTGGGATCACCCCCTTGTGAGACCTGGCAGTAGGAGGGGGGGGGTGGGGGTGATGGCGTGTACCCCAGGCAGCAGAACATACTGGGATCACCCCCTTGTGAGACCTGGCAGTAGGAGGGGGGGGGGGGGGGGGGGGGCTGATGGCGTGTACCCCAGGCAGCAGAACATACTGGGATCACGCGTGTGCTGTGTCCTTATTGTCTGTGTTCTGTAACCAGTCCTCATCTCTGTCCCACCAGTGGTTTGAGTCCAGTCGGATCCACGCTGCGGCCCTCATTGTGGGCGAGTGTTCGGACCACCCCAGCCACTGGAGCTGTGCGCGGTCACTGGACCTATGGCTGAAGGAGCAGGGGATCCCCGGGCTGCAAGGTATGAGAAACAGAGCCCGTGTGCTACTAACCACTAATAGCGTGGCCTAATGCTCAGCCACACGTCCTGCACAGTGGGCAGTATAGCATTTGGGGCCCGCAGCAGCTGGTAACTCTGCGGCACAGTGGGCAGTATAGCATTTGGGGCCTGCAGCGGCTGGTAACTCTGCGGCACAGTGGACAGTACAGCATTTGGGGCCTGCAGTGGCTGGTAACTTTGCGGCACAGTGGGCAGTATACCATTTGGGTCCCGCAGCGGCTGGTAACTCTGTGGCACAGTGGACAGTATAGCATTTGGGGCCCGCAGCGGCTGGTAACTCTGTGGCACAGTGGGCAGTATAGTATTCGGGGCCCGCAGCAGCTGGTAACTACGGCACAATGGGCAGTATAACATTTGGGGCCTGCAGCGGCTGTGGCACAATGGGCAGTATAGTATTTGGGGCCCGCAGCAGCTGGTAACTTTGTGGCACGCCGTCTTGTGGTCAGTCGCACTGCGCACGCACCCGGGTACTCCAGCGATGCCGCTTGCAGTGAGGATTTAGCTGCCGGTATCGTATTCACGCACATCGGCTGCGTATGTCTGAGCGCACATATCCGGCGCGGGCCCATCGCGTGGACAGTTGTTCCTCGCCTGCTGTCTTATCCGCACTCTCTGCCTCCTCCAGGGGTGGACACGCGGGCCCTCACCAAGAAGATCCGGGAGAATGGTACCATGCTGGGCAAGCTCATACCACAGGGCACGGATGAGAGCCACGTCCCGTATGACGACCCGGGGAAGAGGAACCTGGTGCAGGAGGTGTCGCTGAAGGTATGACCTGCTATGTACAATGGGTGGCTGTGACTATATCATATCTGGTCCAGTGCTGGGTGCATGGTGGCAGGGTTAGGTGCATAGTGGCAGAGTTAGGTGGTGGCCCCAGTGCTGGGTGCAGGGTGGACAGGGAAGGGGGGGGGGGGCAGGGCTGGCGGCAGGGATGGATGCAGGGTTCGGTGGTGGCCCCAGGGTTGGGTGCAGGGTTAGGTGGTGGCCCTAGGGCTGGGTGCAGGGTTGCAGGGCTAGGTGGTGGCCCCAGGGCTGGGTGCAGGGTGGCAGGGTTAGGTGGTGGCCCCAGGGCTGGGTACAGGGTGGCAGGGTTAGGTGGTGGCCCCAGGGCTGGGTGCAGGGTTAGGTGGTGGCCCCAGGGCTGGGTGCATGGTGGCAGGGTTAGGTGGTGGCCCCAGGGCTGGGAGCAGGGTGGCAGGGTTAGGTGGTGGCCCCAGGGCTGGGTGCAGGGTGGACAAGGGGGGGGGGGGGGCAGGGCTGGGTGCAGGGTGGCAGGGTTAGGTGGTGGCTCCAGGGCTGGGTGCAGAGTGGACAAGGAGGGGAAGGGGTGGCAGGGTTAGGTGGTGGCCCCAGGGCTGGGTGCAGGGTGGCAGGGTTAGGTGGTGGCCCCAGGGCTGGGTGCAGGGTGGCAGGGTTAGGTGGTGGCCCCAGGGCTGGGTGCAGGGTGGACAAGGGGGGGGGGGGGGGGGGGGGGGCAGGGCTGGGTGCAGGGTGGCAGGGTTAGGTGGTGGCTCCAGGGCTGGGTGCAGAGTGGACAAGGAGGGGAAGGGGTGGCAGGGTTAGGTGGTGGCCCCAGGGCTGGGTGCAGGGTGGCAGGGTTAGGTGGTGGCCCCAGGGCTGGGTGCAGGGTGGCAGGGTTAGGTGGTGGCCCCAGGGCTGGGTGCAGGGTGGACAAGGGGGGGGGGGGGCAGGGCTGGGTGCAGGGTGGCAGGGTTAGGTGGTGGCTCCAGGGCTGGGTGCAGAGTGGACAAGGAGGGGAAGGGGTGGCAGGGTTAGGTGGTGGCCCCAGGGCTGGGTGCAGGGTGGCAGGGTTAGGTGGTGGCCCCAGGGCTGGGTGCAGGGTGGCAGGGTTAGGTGGTGGCCCCAGGGCTGGGTGCAGGGTGGACAAGGGGGGGGCGGGGGCAGGGCTGGGTGCAGGGTGGCAGGGTTAGGTGGTGGCTCCAGGGCTGGGTGCAGAGTGGACAAGGAGGGGAATGGGTGGCAGGGTTAGGTGGTGGCCCCAGGGCTGGGTGCAGGGTGGCAGGGTTAGGTGGTGGCCCCAGGGCTGGGTGCAGGGTGGCAGGGTTAGGTGGTGGCCCCAGGGCTGGGTGCAGGGTGGCAGGGTTAGGTGGTGGCCCCAGGGCTGGGTGCAGGGTGGCAGGGTTAGGTGGTGGCCCCAGGGCTGGGTGCAGGGTGGCAGGGTTAGGTGGTGGCCCCAGGGCTGGGTGCAGGGTGGCAGGGTTAGGTGGTGGCCCCAGGGCTGGGTGCAGGGTGGCAGGGTTAGGTGGTGGCCCCAGGGCTGAGTGCATGGTGGCAGGGTTAGGTGGTGGCCCCGGGGCTGGGTGCAGGGTGGCAGGGTTAGGTGGTGGCCCCAGGGCTGAGTGCATGGTGGCAGGGTTAGGTGGTGGCCCCGGGGCTGGGTGGCAGGGTTAGGTGGTGGCCCCGGGTGCAGGGTGGACGGGGGCCCCCCGGGGCTGGGTGCAGGGTGGCAGGGTTAGGTGGTGGCCCCGGGGCTGGGTGCATGGTGGCAGGGTTAGGTGGTGGCCCCGGGGCTGGGTGCATGGTGGCAGGGTTAGGTGGTGGCCCCGGGGCTGGGTGGCAGGGTTAGGTGGTGGCCCCGGGTGCAGGGTGGACGGGGGCCCCCCGGGGCTGGGTGCAGGGTGGCAGGGTTAGGTGGTGGCCCCAGGGCTGGGTGCAGGGTGGCAGGGTTAGGTGGTGGCCCCGGGTGCAGGGTGGACGGGGGCCCCCCGGGGCTGGGTGCAGGGTGGACGGGGGGCCCCGGGGCTGGGTGCAGGGTGGACGGGAGGCACCAAGGCTGAATACATGGCATTGCTGAGCTCATTATAACGTCATGCTTCTCCTAGGAGCCTCGTGTCTATAACCCCGGGGGCTGTGTGAAGATCGCGGCTCTGGACTGTGGCCTGAAATACAACCAGATCCGCTGCCTGTGCCAGAGGGGGGCAGAAGTCACCGTGTTACCCTGGGACGCTCCCATCAGCGGTGCAGGTAACACGTGTATGAGGAGAACACTGTGCTGCGTGCAGAGGCCTCTGACATGTAGAGACACACGTATGTACACTGACCATACACACGTGGTCTCACGAGGGCTTTACATACAGATGTGTGCAGGTATACTGTGATTACATGCATAAGTGTGGGGACAGGGTTTATATATTATATATACACACGGGTGGGGGGGCACATGGTGGACACACACGGACACATACGCACACGGGGGGGCACATGGTGTATTACACACACGGGGACACACACAAGGGGGGGCGCACACTATGTACACACGGACACACAAGGGGGGGGCACATGGTGTAATACACACACGCAGGGCTGTCGGTGAGGAGACGGTTAATGCTGGGATCAGGCTCAGACACCAACACAGGTGACGCTGCTGAGAGATTATATTGCCAAGGACAAAGCAACACTACACACAGGATCTCTGCCAAATTCTGCCCCCCTGTGCCAGCCTGCCCTGTGTAATGTCTCCCTGTGCCAGCCTGCCCTGTGTAATGTCTCCATGCCAGCCTGCCCTGTGTAATGTCTCCATGCCAGCCTGCCCTGTGTAATGTCTCCATGCCAGCCTGCCCTGTGTAATGTCTCCATGCCAGCCTGCCCTGTGTAATGTCTCCCTGTGCCAGCCTGCCCTGGGTAATGTCTCCCTGTGCCAGCCTGCCCTGGGTAATGTCTCCCTGTGCCAGCCTGCCCTGTGTAATGTCTCCCTGTGCCAGCCTGCCCTGTGTAATGTCTCCCTGTGCCAGCCTGCCCTGTGTAATGTCTCCCTGTGCCAGCCTGCCCTGTGTAATGTCTCCCTGTGCCAGCCTGCCCTGTGTAATGTCTCCCTGTGCCAGCCTGCCCTGTGTAATGTCTCCCTGTGCCAGCCTGCCCTGTGTAATGTCTCCCTGTGCCAGCCTGCCCTGTGTAATGTCTCCCTGTGCCAGCCTGCCCTGTGTAATGTCTCCCTGTGCCAGCCTGTCCTGTGTAATGTCTCCCTGTGCCAGCCTGCCCTGTGTAATGTCTCCCTGTGCCAGCCTGCCCTGTGTAATGTCTCCCTGTGCCAGCCTGCCCTGTGTAATGTCTCCATGCCAGCCTGCCCTGTGTAATGTCTCCATGCCAGCCTGCCCTGTGTAATGTCTCCATGCCAGCCTGCCCTGTGTAAGGTCTCCATGCGCCAGCCTGCCCTGTGTAATGTCTCCATGCCAGCCTGCCCTGTGTAATGTCTCCATGCCAGCCTGCCCTGTGTAATGTCTCCATGCCAGCCTGCCCTGTGTAATGTCTCCCTGTGCCAGCCTGCCCTGTGTATTGTCTCCCTGTGCCAGCCTGCCCTGTGTATTGTCTCCCTGTGCCAGCCTGCCCTGTGTAATGTCTCCCTGTGCCAGCCTGCCCTGTGTAATGTCTCCCTGTGCCAGCCTGCCCTGTGTAATGTCTCCATGCCAGCCTGCCCTGTGTAATGTCTCCTCCTCCCATGCCAGCCTGCCCTGTGTAATGTCTCCTCCTTCCGTGCCAGCCTGCCCTGTGTAATGTCTCCATGCCAGCCTGCCCTGTGTAATGTCTCCATGCCAGCCTGCCCGGTGTAATGTGTCCCTCCTTCCATGCCAGTCTGCCCTGGGTAACGTCTCCCTCCTTCCATGCCAGCCTGCCCTGGGTAATATCTCCCTCCTGCCATGCCAGCCTGCCCTGTGTAATGTCTCCTCCTCCCATGCCAGCCTGCCCTGTGTAATGTCTCCATGCCAGCCTGCCCGGTGTAATGTGTCCCTCCTTCCATGCCAGTCTGCCCTGTGTAACGTCTCCCTCCTTCCATGCCAGCCTGCCCTGGGTAATATCTCCCACCTGCCATGCCAGCCTGCCCTGTGTAATGTCTCCTCCTCCCATGCCAGCCTGCCCTGTGTAATGTCTCCTCCTTCCGTGCCAGCCTGCCCTGTGTAATGTCTCCATGCCAGCCTGCCCTGTGTAATGTCTCCCTCCTGCCATGCCAGCCTGCCCTGTGTAATGTCTCCTCCTTCCGTGCCAGCCTGCCCTGTGTAATGTCTCCATGCCAGCCTGCCCTGTGTAATGTCTCCTCCTTCCGTGCCAGCCTGCCCTGTGTAATGTCTCCATGCCAGCCTGCCCTGTGTAATGTCTCCCTCCTGCCATGCCAGCCTGCCCTGTGTAATGTCTCCCTCCTGCCATGCGAGCCTGCCCTGTGTAATGTCTCCCTCCTGCCATGCCAGCCTGCCCTGTGTAATGTCTCCCTCCTGCCATGCCAGCCTGCCCTGTGTAATGTCTCCCTCCTGCCATGCCAGCCTGCCCTGTGTAATGTCTCCCTCCTGCCATGCCAGCCTGCCCTGTGTAATGTCTCCCTCCGCCCGTGCCAGCCTGCCCTGTGTAATGTCTCCTCCTCCCGTGCCAGCCTGCCCTGTGTAATGTCTCCTCTTTCCGTGCCAGCCTGCCCTGTGTAATGTCTCCTCTTTCCGTGCCAGCCTGCCCTGTGTAATGTCTCCATGCCAGCCTGCCCGGTGTAACGTCTCCCTCCTTCCATGCCAGTCTGCCCTGTGTAACGTCTCCCTCCTTCCATGCCAGCCTGCCCTGGGTAATATCTCCCTTTTTCCGTGCCAGCCTGCCCTGTGTAATGTCTCCCTCCTGCCATGCCAGCCTGCCCTGTGTAATGTCTCCTCCTCCCGTGCCAGCCTGCCCTGTGTAATGTCTCCCTCCTGCCATGCCAGCCTGCCCTGTGTAATGTCTCCATGCCAGCCTGCCCTGTGTAATGTCTGCCTCCTGCCATGCCAGCCTGCCCTGTGTAATGTCTCCCTCCTGCCATGCCAGCCTGCCCGGTGTAATGTCTCCCTCCTGCCATGCCAACCTGCCCTGTGTAATGTCTCCCTCCTGCCATGCCAACCTGCCCTGTGTAATGTCTCCCTCCTGCCATGCCAGCCTGCCCGGTGTAATGTCTCCCTCCTGCCATGCCAGCCTGCCCGGTGTAATGTCTCCCTCCTGCCATGCCAGCCTGCCCGGTGTAATGTCTCCCTCCTGCCATGCCAGCCTGCCCGGTGTAATGTCTCCCGTAGTAAGCACCTCAGGAAAGGAAGACCATTAGACATAAGTCATGTACAGGTTGAGTATCCCATATCCAGATATTCCCAAATACGGACTCTTCTGTGAGTGAGATAGTGACACCTGTGTTTTCTTATGACTCAATGTTCACAAAGTTATTACACATATTGTATGAAGTGACCTCCAGGCTGTGTATAAGGTGAATGTGGGATGGGCGCACTGCACGGCACCTGGCAGGAGAAGCGCTGCGGGAATTTTGGGCTCACTGCTCTGGTTGAAGACCGGGAGGGTATGGTGTAGGGGTGCCAACTCTGACTGTGCAGCGGGAGAGGAGGGCACAGGGTGAGGCTCTGGCTGGGCAGCAGAAGAGGAGCAGAGGAGGGCACAGGGTGAGGCTCTGGCTGGGCACCAGGAGAGGAGCAGAGGAGGGCACAGGGTGAGGCTCTGGCTGGGCACCAGGAGAGGAGCAGAGGAGGGCACAGGGTGAGGCTCTGGCTGGGCACCAGGAGAGGAGCAGAGGAGGGCACAGGGTGAGGCTCTGGCTGGGCAGCAGGAGAGGAGCAGAGGAGGGCACAGGGTGAGGCTCTGGCTGGGCAGCAGTAGAGGAGGGCACAGGGTGAGGCTCTGGCTGGGCAGCAGTAGAAGAGGGCACAGGGTGAGGCTCTGGCTGGGCAGCGGGAGAGGAGTAGAGGAGGGCACAGGGGAGGCTCTGGCTGGGCAGCAGGAGAGTAGAGGAGGGCACAGGGTGAGGCTCTGGCTGGGCAGCAGGAGAGGAGCAGAGGAGGGCACAGGGTGAGGCTTTGGCTGGGCAGCAGGAGAGGAGGGCACATGGTGAGTCTCTGGCTGGGCAGCAGGAGAGGAGCAGAGGAGGGCACAGGGTGAGGCTCTGTCTGGGCAGCAGTAGAGGAGGGCACAGGGTGTGGCTCTGGCTGGGCAGCAGTAGAGGAGGGCACAGGGTGAGGCTCTGGCTGGGCAGCGGGAGAGGAGTAGAGGAGGGCACAGGGTAAGGCTCTGGCTGGGCAGCAGGAGAGGAGCAGAGGAGGGCACAGGGTGAGGCTCTGGCTGGGCAGCAGTAGAGGAGGGCACAGGGTGAGGCTCTGGCTGGGCAGCAGTAGAGGAGGGCACAGGGTGAGGCTCTGGCTGGGCAGCAGTAGAGGAGGACACAGGGTGAGGCTCTGGCTGGGCAGCAGAAGAGCAGAGGAGGGCACAGGGTGAGGCTCTGGCTGGGCAGCAGTAGAGGAGGGCACAGGGTGAGTCTCTGGCTGGGCACCAGGAGAGGAGCAGAGGAGGGCACAGGGTAGGCTCTGGCTGGGCAGGAGTAGAGGAGGGCACAGGGTGATGCTCTGGCTGGGCAGCAGGATAGGAGCAGAGGAGGGCACAGGGCGAGGCTCTGGCTGGGCAGCAGTAGAGGAGGACACATGGTGAGGCTCTGGCTGGGCAGCGGGAGAGGAGTAGAGGAGGGCACAGGGTGAGGCTCTGGCTGGGCAGCAGGAGAGGAGCAGAGGAGGGCACAGGGTGAGTCTCTGGCTGGGCAGCAGGAGAGGAGGGCACATGGTGAGTCTCTGGCTGGGCAGCAGGAGAGGAGTAGAGGAGGGCACAGGGTGAGGCTCTGGCTGGGCAGCAGAAGAGGAGCAGAGGAGGGCACAGGGTGAGGCTCTGGCTGGGCAGCAGTAGAGGAGGGCACAGGGTGAGGCTCTGGCTGGGCAGCAGTAGAGGAGGGCACAGGGTGAGGCTCTGGCTGGGCAGCGGGAGAGGAGTAGAGGAGGGCACAGGGTGAGGCTCTGTCTGGGCAGCAGTAGAGGAGGGCACAGGGTGAGGCTCTGGCTGGGCAGCAGGAGAGGAGGGCACATGGTGAGGCTCTGGCTGGGCAGCGGGAGAGGAGCAGAGGAGGGCACAGGGTAGCCTCTGGCTGGGCAGCAGGAGAGGAGGGCACAGGGTGAGGCTCTGGCTGGGCAGCAGAGGAGGGCACAGGGTGAGGCTCTGGCTGGGCAGCAGTAGAGGAGGACACATGGTGAGTCTCTGGCTGGGCAGCAGTAGAGGAGGGCACAGGGTGAGTCTCTGGCTGGGCACCAGGAGAGGAGCAGAGGAGGGCACAGGGCGAGGCTCTGGCTGGGCAGCAGTAGAGGAGGACACATGGTAAATCTCTGGCTGGGCAGCAGGAGAGGAGGGCACATGGTGAGTCTCTGGCTGGGCAGCAGGAGAGGAGGGCACATGGTGAGTCTCTGGCTGGGCAGCAGTAGAGGAGGGCACAGGGTGAGGCTCTGGCTGGGCAGTTGGAGAGGAGTAGAGGAGGGCACAGGGTGAGGCTCTGGCTGGGCAGCAGGAGAGGAGCAGAGGAAGGCACAGGGTAAGGCTCTGGCTGGGCAGCAGGAGAGGAGCAGAGGAGGGCACAAGGTGAGGCTCTGGCTGGGCAGCAGGAGAGGAGCAGAGGAGGGCACAGGGTGAGGCTCTGGCTAAGCAGCAGTAGAGGAGGACACAGGGTGAGGCTCTGGCTGGGCAGCAGTAGAGGAGGGCACAGGGTGAGGCTCTGGCCGGGCAGCAGTAGAGGAGGGCACAGGGTGAGGCTCTGGCTGGGCAGCAGGAGAGGAGCAGAGGAGGGCACAGGGTGAGGCTCTGGCTGGGCACCAGGAGAGGAGGGCACAGGGTGAGGCTCTGGCTGGGCAGCAGGAGAGGAGCAGAGGAGGGCACAGGGTGAGGCTCTGGCTGGGCACCAGGAGAGGAGGGCACAGGGCGAGGCTCTGGCTGGGCAGCAGTAGAGGAGGACACATGGTGAGTCTCTGGCTGGGCAGCAGTAGAGGAGGGCACAGGGTGAGGCTCTGGCTGGGCAGCGGGAGAGGAGTAGAGGAGGGCACAGGGTGAGGCTCTGGCTGGGCAGCAGGAGAGGAGCAGAGGAGGGCACAGGGTGAGTCTCTGGCTGGGCAGCAGGAGAGGAGGGCACATGGTGAGTCTCTGGCTGGGCAGCAGGAGAGGAGTAGAGGAGGGCACAGGGTGAGGCTCTGGCTGGGCAGCAGAAGAGGAGCAGAGGAGGGCACAGGGTGAGGCTCTGTCTGGGCAGCAGTAGAGGAGGGCACAGGGTGAGGCTCTGGCTGGGCAGCAGTAGAGGAGGGCACAGGGTGAGGCTCTGGCTGGGCAGCGGGAGAGGAGTAGAGGAGGGCACAGGGTGAGGCTCTGGCTGGGCAGCGGGAGAGGAGCAGAGGAGGGCACAGGGTGAGGCTCTGGCTGGGCAGCAGGAGAGGAGCAGAGGAGGGCACAGGGTGAGGCTCTGGCTGGGCAGCAGGAGAGGAGGGCACATGGTGAGTCTCTGGCTTGGGCAGCAGGAGAGGAGTAGAGGAGGGCACAGGGTGAGGCTCTGGCTGGGCAGCAGAAGAGGGGCAGAGGAGGGCACAGGGTGAGGCTCTGTCTGGGCAGCAGTAGAGGAGGGCACAGGGTGAGGCTCTGGCTGGGCAGCAGTAGAGGAGGGCACAGGGTGAGGCTCTGGCTGGGCAGCGGGAGAGGAGTAGAGGAGGGCACAGGGTGAGGCTCTGGCTTGGCAGCAGGAGAGGAGCAGAGGAGGGCACATGGTGAGGCTCTGGCTGGGCAGCGGGAGAGGAGCAGAGGAGGGCACAGGGTAGGCTCTGGCTGGGCAGCAGGAGAGGAGGGCACAGGGTGAGGCTCTGGCTGGGCAGCAGAAGAGGAGCAGAGGAGGGCACAGGGTGAGGCTCTGGCTGGGCAGCAGTAGAGGAGGGCACAGGGTAGGCTCTGGCTGGGCAGCAGTAGAGGAGGGCACAGGGTGAGGCTCTGGCTGGGCAGCAGTAGAGGAGGACACAGGGTGAGGCTCTGGCTGGGCAGCAGAAGAGCAGAGGAGGGCACAGGGTGAGGCTCTGGCTGGGCAGCAGTAGAGGAGGACACATGGTGAGTCTCTAGCTGGGCAGCAGTAGAGGAGGGCACAGGGTGAGTCTCTGGCTGGGCACGAGGAGAGGAGCAGAGGAGGGCACAGGGTAGGCTCTGGCTGGGCAGGAGTAGAGGAGGGCACAGGGTGAGGCTCTGGCTGGGCAGCAGGATAGGAGCAGAGGAGGGCACATGGTGAGGCTCTGGCTGGGCAGCAGTAGAGGAGGGCACAGGGTGAGGCTCTGGCTGGGCAGCGGTAGAGGAGGGCACAGGGTGAGGCTCTGGCTGGGCAGCAGGAGAGGAGCAGAGGAGGGCACAGGGTGAGGCTCTGGCTGGGCACCAGGAGAGGAGCAGAGGAGGGCACAGGGTAGGCTCTGGCTGGGCAGGAGTAGAGGAGGGCACAGGGTAGGCTCTGGCTGGGCAGCAGGAGAGGAGTGGAGGAGGGCACAGGGTGAGGCTCTGGCTGGGCAGCAGGATAGAAGCAGAGGAGGGCACAGGGTGAGGCTCTGTCTGGGCAGCAGTAGAGGAGGACACAGGATGAGGCTCTGGCTGGGCAGCGGGAGAGGAGGGCACAGGGTGAGGCTCTGGCTGGGCAGCAGGAGAGGAGCAGAGGAGGGCACAGGGTGAGGCTCTGGCTGGGCAGCAGGAGAGCAGCAGAGGAGGGCACAGGGTGAGGCTCTGGCTGGGCAGCAGGAGAGGAGCAGAGGAGGGCACAGGGTGAGGCTCTGGTTGGGCAGCAGGAGAGGAGCAGAGGAGGGCACAGGGTGAGGCTCTGGCTGGGCAGCAGTAGAGGAGGGCACAGGTTGAGGCTCTGGCTGGGCAGCAGTAGAGGAGGGCACAGGTTGAGGCTCTGGCTGGGCAGCAGTAGAGGAGGGCACAGGGTGAGGCTCTGGCTGGGCAGCAGTAGAGGAGGGCACAGGGTGAGGCTCTGGCTGGGCAGCAGTAGAGGAGGGCACAGGGTGAGGCACTGGCTGGGCAGCAGAGGAGGGCACAGGGTGAGGCTCTGGCTGGGCAGCAGGAGAGGAGCAGAGGAGAGCACAGGGTGAGGCTCTGGCTGGGCAGCAGAGGAGGACACAGGGTGACTAGTGGCCTGGTAATACCAGCCGAAGTTTCCATCGCACCCCATGAGACGCAGTAATGTGATCAGGGCGTCTCTTGTCCGGAAGTCGCTGCCGCTCTTCCTCAACACCGTTTCTCGTTTCTTTACCTTTTAGAGTTTGACGGCTTGTTCCTGAGTAACGGACCCGGGGACCCCGTCTTCTGCCATTCGTCTGTCCAGAACATTCGCCGTTTCATCAGTGAGGAGAACCTAAAACCGGTGTTTGGCATCTGTCTTGGGCACCAGCTCCTGTCTCTGGTTATTGGAGCAAAGACCTACAAGATGAAGTAAGTGACGGTTACCGGTTCAGGATACACGTGTGTCCATTGTATCGCGCATCTCTGTAGTTACATGGGGAAAACGAATGCTGTGTGTAATTCGCCACCTCAGGATGGTGGAGACTTCCCATTGGACCTGTGATGGCTCCCTCCACGTCAGGCCTTTCACTTTTTTTATATGGTGACACCAGGGTTCTGTAACGCAGCGTCGCGTAGGTGCACCGAGGCGGGAGAGTCTGGTGGAAGGCTGGCGTTCTAAGGGCATGTGTAGAGGCTGAATGAAAGTATAAGGGTCATTCATTTGCGGACAGTAGGTGGATTCTGCTCGCACTCCTTCCATTTAGAGGTAACGTGCGGGGACCGCTGGGACTCGTCTCGCCGGCTTACGCGCATATTTAGATCTGCCCCTGAGTGTGAGATGGCTTCCATAGGCTGGGAACAGCGTGGGGGTAGGAGAGTGGGAAGAGGTGATCGGGGAGGAGAGACATTGGTGTGCGGGAGGGAGTGTGAGTGGGGATGTTGGAGGGGAGGAGTAGCTAAGACCAGGAGCCCATGGAGTGAGGTGGAGCGGTAAGACAGATGGGGGAAGCAAAAGAGGAGTCGCAGTAATCAAGGCATAGGAGAATGGCGTGGCCTGTGGTAAAAGTGGCTTCCAGATACAGCGGTATATGGGTCCTGGTAATGTTGTGGAGGTAAAAGTGGTATGACGGAGCAAGGGACTACATGTGTGGGGGTAGGGCGGCAGCAAAACAGGACGGAGTCTAGAATTGGGCCCAGACTATGGGTTTGGTAGATAGTGGTGAGGGAAAGATCTCTGGAGATGGAGAGAGGACCTCTGAGGAGTTCAGTGTAACATGCAGTAACTTCTTGTCCCTGAGTACATGGGAGATAGAGACGACAGAGGGGTGAGAGGTCAGGAGAGGAGTTTCTACAGCCTCCTCATCCTCGTACAGGTGGTATTTCGGTCCGAAGGATCTCCTGAGCTCACAGAGCAGATCTATAGAGCGGAGACCAAGGACTGATCCTAGAGGAGCACCCGCAGGAGGGGGAGGCAGGGATTGGACAGATAAGACGTGACCAGAGAGTGCATTGTGACATTTGAGGATTTGCAGGAGGTGGGGTGGGCGACAGTGCTGAAGGCAGAGGGGACGTGGAGGAAAATGAGTAGTGGCCCTTGGGTGGAAAGATCTGGATCCTTACAGTGGCTCCAGCTGGAACTTGTTCTCTGGTAACGTCTGTCTCTGCCATGTCTTAGGTATGGGAACCGTGGCCACAACCAGCCCTGTATCCATGACGGCACCCAGCGATGCTTCATCACCTCCCAGAACCACGGCTATGCCGTAGATCCTGACACCTTACCGGAGGGCTGGTCTCCACTCTTCACCAATGCTAATGACCGGTCTAACGAGGGAATCGTCCATGACTCCAAACCCTTCTTCAGGTGGGTGGATGCTGTAGTACAGAGTTACGAATGAGAAGGGGTTTAGGGGACTGAGGAAGGGAAGGGCTGATACCGGAGACGTTTGGTGAGATACGGTCGTCTCCTCTTCTCTGCTTTCAGTGTCCAGTTCCACCCAGAGCACCGTGCCGGACCTATGGACCTCGTGTGTCTGTTTGACGTTTTCTTGGATACTGTGCGCCATGTGAAAGCCGGGGCCTTGGGAATGGGCACAGGTAAGTGGCTTTCCCTGTACGATGTCCTGTACCTCCGCCAAGTACGAGACCCGCCAGGATACTCCTCATGTCCCTCCTATGTCCTCCCCTTAGTGAAACAGTGTCTGAGTGACATCCTAACGTACAAAGACTCTCCGATGGTCGCTGATATGGAGGGAGCCCGGCCACGGAAGGTGCTGATCCTGGGCTCCGGGGGTCTGTCTATTGGCCAGGCTGGGGAGTTTGACTACTCTGGTTCTCAGGTAAAATCACCTTCCTGCTTCAGGTTTCATCGGGCTCCACAGGGAGACTCTGGGGTCGGTGCAGTTCTGTGTCTGGCTACCTCCTGTACTGTGTGTAGGCCCCTCACCAGCTGGCGGTGCAGAGTGGTCTCTCTGTACCATGGGAGTGACCCTCATGTCTTATATAAGGCCTGGGATCCTGAGAGCAGCCATAGCGGGCACTGCATAGTGCAGTATGGCGGCCACTACATAGCGCTGTATGGCGGGCACTGCATAGTGCAGTATGGCGGCCACTACATAGTGCAGTATGGCGGGCACTGCATAGTGCAGTATGGCGGGCACTGCATAGTGCAGTATGGCGGGCACTGCATAGTGCAGTATGGCGGGCACTACATAGTGCAGTATGGCGGGCACTACATAGTGCAGTATGGCGGCCACTACATAGTGCAGTATGGCGGGCACTGCATAGTGCAGTATGGCGGGCACTGCATAGTGCAGTATGGCGGGCACTGCATAGTGCAGTATGGCGGGCACTGCATAGCGCTGTATGGCGGGCACTGCATAGTGCAGTATGGTGGGCACTGCATAGTGCAGTATGGTGGGCACTGCATAGCGCTGTATGGTGGGCACTGCATAGCGCTGTATGGTGGGCACTGCATAGTGCAGTATGGTGGGTACTGCATAGCGCTGTATGGCGGCCACTGCATAGCGCTGTATGGCGGCCACTGCATAGTGCAGTATGGCGGCCACTACATAGCGCTGTATGGCGGGCACTGCATAGTGCAGTATGGCGGCCACTACATAGCGCTGTATGGCGGGCACTGCATAGTGCAGTATGGCGGGCACTGCATAGTGCAGTATGGCGGCCACTGCATAGCGCTGTATGGCGGCCACTGCATAGCGCAGTATGGCGGGCACTGCATAGCGCAGTATGGCGGGCACTGCATAGCGCAGTATGGCGGGCACTGCATAGTGCAGTATGGCGGGCACTGCATAGTGCAGTATGGCGGCCACTGCATAGCGCTGTATGGCGGGCACTGCATAGCGCTGTATGCATAGCGCAGTATGGCGGGCACTGCATAGCGCAGTATGGCGGGCACTGCATAGCGCAGTATGGCGGGCACTACATAGCGCAGTATGGCGGTAACGCTGCTCCCATAATCCTTCTCTGTTTAGGCCATTAAAGCCCTGAAGGAAGAGAACATCCAGACTGTGCTGATAAACCCTAACATTGCCACGGTGCAGACCTCCAAGGGGCTGGCGGACAAGGTGTACTTCCTGCCCATCACCGCGGAGTACGTCACACAGGTAGGTCTTCCCGTCGCTGTGATGTGCAGGGTGGCCACCAGTGACCAGGCCAGTAACTCATCTCCCACCTGCAGGTCATTAAGAACGAGCGGCCGGATGGCGTCCTGCTGACCTTTGGGGGTCAAACAGCCCTCAACTGTGGCGTGGAGCTGACCAAACGTGGGGTGCTGGAGAAGTACAACGTGCGGGTGCTCGGGACCCCTGTCCGGTCCATTGAGATGACGGAGGACCGTAAGATCTTTGTAGAGAAGATGGAAGAGATTGGAGAGCATGTGGCTCCCAGTGAGGCGGCCTACTCTCTAGAGCAGGTTAGTAGCTGGTGCCCCCATGGGGTTATCAGCAGGATATCGCCTATGCCAACTTACACCACATCCCCGTCATCCTGACCCAGACCTCCTCCCTACCCCCCTAACCCTCTCCGCATGCATCCTCTTCCTCAGCTCCTGTTTCATTCCCTCCCAGGCCCAAGCTGCTGCAGATCGTCTTGGATACCCGGTCCTGGTACGCTCAGCCTATGCTCTGGGTGGCCTGGGGTCCGGCTTTGCCAACACAAGAGAGGAGCTGACTGCCCTGGTTTGCCAGGCCTTTGCCCACACAACCCAAGTCCTGGTGGACAAATCGCTGAAGGGCTGGAAAGAGATTGAGTACGAGGTGGTGAGGGACGCCTACAACAACTGCGTGACGGTAAGGCAGAGTCTTCTTCTCTGAGGTCCACTGTGGCTGTTCTGCTTCAGCGCCGTCATTCACCTCTACATAATAGCTACAGCTCAACCTTTATATCACCCTAGTGCACGTGTAGCCGCCTGGGGTGTAAGTAGCAGTGCCCGCTAGAGGGCAGGCCTCCAGATATTGTGTTCCTAGTATGGTGGTGGTCACAGCTACTCCTGGCTGCCCTTCTATGCCCGGTGTTAGTAGCAGTCACCACTAGAGGGCAGGCCGCCAGATATTGTGTTCCTAGTATGGTGGTGATAGCTGCTCCTGGCTGCCCCTCTATGCCCGGTGATGGTAGCAGTCACCACTAGAGGGCAGGCCGCCAGATATTGTGTTCCTAGTATGGTGGTAATAGCTGCTCCTGGCTGCCCCTCTATGCCCGGTGTAAGTAGCAGTCTCCACTAGAGGGCAGGCCTCCAGCCATTGTGTTCCTAGTATGGTGGTGATAGCTGCTCCTGGCTGCCCCTCTATGCCCGGTGATAGTAGCAGTCACCACTAGAGGGCAGGCCTCCAGCCATTGTGTTCCTAGTATGGTGGTGGTCACAGCTACTCCTGGCTGCCCCTCTATGCCCGGTGTAAGTAGCAGTCACCACTAGAGGGCAGGCCGCCAGATATTGTGTTCCTAGTATGGTGGTGGTCACAGCTACTCCTGGCTGCCCCTCTATGCCCGGTGTTAGTAGCAGTCACCACTAGATGGCAGGCCTCCAGCCATTGTGTTCCTAGTATGGTGGTGATAGCTGCTCCTGGCTGCCCCTCTATGCCCGGTGATAGTAGCAGTCACCACTAGAGGGCAGGCCTCCAGCCATTGTGTTCCTAGTATGGTGGTGATAGCTGCTCCTGGCTGCCCCTCTATGCCCGGTGATGGTAGCAGTCACCACTAGAGGGCAGGCCTCCAGCCATTGTGTTCCTAGTATGGTGGTGATAGCTGCTCCTGGATGCCCCTCTATGCCCGGCGTGAGTGCGGAGGTTGAATCGTTTAGGCATTATATCCAAGATGACCCAATGGACGTGGAAGGCCCATACTGTTCTATAGCACGCTTCCTTACACGTCTCTTCTCCCCCTTCAGGTGTGTAACATGGAGAACGTGGACCCGCTTGGTATCCACACCGGAGAGTCCATAGTGGTGGCCCCCAGCCAGACCCTGAACGATCAGGAGTACAACATGCTGCGTAATACCGCCATCAAGGTCATCCAGCACCTGGGGATCGTGGGCGAGTGTAACATCCAGTACGCTCTGAATCCAGAGTCCGAGCAGGTAAGCCGCGGGACTGGTGGGAGGCGAGCGTCTGGCGGCCGGCCTGGCACCGCCGGGAGGCGAGCGTCTGGCGGCCGGCCTGGCACCGCCGGATGTATCTTTCAGGTGTATGTGACTTTGTTTCCAGTAAATTATTTCTCCCCTTTTTCTCGTCCTCAGTATTATATCATCGAGGTAAACGCGCGACTTTCCCGCAGCTCTGCCCTGGCGAGCAAGGCCACCGGGTATCCCCTGGCGTACGTGGCAGCCAAGCTGGCCTTAGGGATCCCGCTGCCAGTGCTCAGGTATTCCCGGCTACTGTTTATACTGCGCCACCTCTCCCGCTATATACGGCTACCCTCGGTGCTATAGTCTGTACATATATATTCTCACGCTTGCTCATTTACCGCCTGCAGGAACTCCGTCACCAACTCCACCACCGCTAACTTTGAGCCCAGCCTGGATTACTGCGTGGTGAAGGTCCCTCGCTGGGACCTCAGCAAGTTCCTGCGCGTCAGCACCAAGATCGGGAGCTCGATGAAGAGCGTGGGTTAGTAAATGAGCGGGGAAGCTCCGTGGCGCCGTATGATAGGCCCACCCTTGCATGGTATCGGTCACGGTGAAGTACCTGGGGCAGTAGAACATGGATGATGTGGTACTGCGTTGGGCTTGTCGCTGTGCTCCCACCGGACTGACGCAGGCACTGCAGGAGAGCGGGTTACTTTGGGCTGATGCGATGATCTCTTCGTTATTACAGGGGAAGTTATGTCTGTGGGAAGGAACTTTGAGGAAGCGTTCCAGAAGGCTTTGCGCATGGTAGACGAGAATTGCGTGGGCTTTGATCACAGCGTCAAGTTGTCTTCTGAAGAGGTGAGGATTACGGGGCGTGCGGTCTGAACGGGTTGACTGATGCGCCAGTTTGGGGGGTGAGGCTCTAATGCGTGTTCTCTCATTTACCAGGAGCTCGAGACTCCCACCGATAAGCGGATCTTCGTGCTGGCAGCCGCGCTGCGGGATGGGTACACCATCGAACGCCTCTATGAGCTGACGAAGATCGACCGCTGGTTCCTGCACAAGATGAAGAACATCACCGACCACTTCTCCACGCTGGAGTCTTACCAGAACGGGGTGACCATGCCACGCAGCGTCCTCCTCCGCGCCAAGCAGCTGGGCTTCTCAGACAAGCAGATCGCACTGGCCGTGCAGAGGTGATGACGCCGCGCCACATTTCTACTAGTTCCACACACTCCCGATATCCGTCCGGATGCACCTCATTTCCCTCTCCTGTGTCCCCTTTGCAGCACGGAGCTGGCGGTCAGAAAGATGCGGCAGGAATGGCAGATACTGCCGGTGGTGAAGCAGATTGACACCGTGGCGGCAGAGTGGCCAGCGCAGACCAATTACCTGTACCTGACATACAACGGTAACCAGCACGACCTGGATTTCCGGGATCCCCACGTCATGGTGATTGGCTCTGGCGTTTACCGCATTGGCAGCAGCGTGGAGTTTGACTGGTGTGCGGTGGGCTGTATCCAGGAATTGCGCAAGGTACGGCGAGGAGCACGACTGTGAAATTTTGTCTCCGGTGACGTCAGTGGGGGACACAGATGATAGCGCACAGTCAGCTATTCCCGATTGTTGTTCGGTACACATTGCCAGTTACCCGTCCCCCTGCCCGGTGTGCTGCCATGGGTGGCCCTGACAAGTCGCATCTCATTGCGTACACCCCGATTATACCCCACTGCCCGTATCTGAGCACCAGGCCACTGGGGGTATATTATCAATGCTCCTGATTATACCCCACTGCCCGTATCTGAGCACCAGGCCACTGGGGGTTTATTATCAATGCTCCTGATTATACCCCACTGCCCATATCTGGCCGCTGGGGGTATATTACCAACGCTCCTGATTATACCCCACTGGGGATATATTACCAATGCTCCTGATTATACCCCACTGCCCGTATCTGGCCGCTGGGGGTATATTACCAATGCTCCTGATAATACCCCACTGCCCGTATCTGGCCGCTGGGGGTATATTACCAACGCTCCTGATTATACCCCACTGGGGATATATTACCAATGCTCCTGATTATACCCCACTGCCCGTATCTGGCCGCTGGGGGTATATTACTAACGCTCCTGATTTTCGCATTTAGTGTTACCCACGGCGCAGGGCATAGTCAGTGAGCGGCAGCTCAGTAACTATACCCCCTCTGATTGGTTTCTTCTCTCTCTCCTCACAGATGGGCTTTAAAACGATCATGGTGAATTATAACCCGGAGACTGTGAGCACGGATTATGACATGTGCGATAGGCTTTATTTTGATGAGATCTCCTTTGAGGTAAGTGTTTGAGGTGCGAGGTGTAAGGTGCAGCTTCCATAGAGGCTTGTCACACCATGCTAGGATTACTGTATATTCCAAGATCAGGGAAAGGGGTGGTGCTGTTATTCGGGAGTGGTGATTGGATGGGGCAGTATTGGGTAATGTCAGGGTTATCCGGGAGTGGTGATTGAATGGGGCAGTATTGGGTAATGTCAGGGTTATCCGGGAGTGGTGATTGGATGGGGAAGTATTGGGTAATGTCAGGGTTATTCGGGAGTGGTGATTGGATGGGGCAGTATTGGGTAATGTCAGGGTTATCCGGGAGTGGTGATTGGATGGGGCAGTATTGGGTAATGTCAGGGTTATCCGGGAGTGGTGATTGGATGGGGCAGTATTGGGTAATGTCAGGGTTATCCGGGAGTGGTGATTGGATGGGGAAGTATTGGGTAATGTCAGGGTTATTCGGGAGTGGTGATTGGATGGGGCAGTATTGGGTAATGTCAGGGTTATCCGGGAGTGGTGATTGGATGGGGCAGTATTGGGTAATGTCAGGGTTATCCGGGAGTGGTGTTTGGATGGGGCAGTATTGGGTAATGTCAGGGTTATCCTGCAGTGGTGATTGGATGGGGCAGTATTCAGTAATGTCAGGGTTATCCTGGAGTGGTGATTGGATGGGGCAGTATTGGGTAATGTCAGGGTTATCCTGGAGAGGTGATTGGATGGGGCAGTATTGGGTAATGTCAGGGTTATCCTGCAGTGGTGATTGGATGGGGCAGTATTCAGTAATGTCAGGGTTATCCGCGAGTGGTGATTGGGTGGGGCAGTATTGGGTAATGTCAGGGTTATCCGCGAGTGGTGATTGGATGGGGCAGTATTGGGTAATGTCAGGGTTATCCTGCAGTGGTGTTTGGATGGGGCAGTATTGGGTAATGTCGGGGTTATCCTGCAGTGGTGATTGGATGGGGCAGTATTGGGTAATGTCAGGGTTATCCTGCAGTGGTGATTGGATGGGGAAGTATTGGGTAATGTCAGGGTTATCCGGGAGTGGTGATTGGATGGGGCAGTATTGGGTAATGTCAGGGTTATCCGGGAGAGGTGATTGGATGGGGCAGTATTGGGTAATGTCAGGGTTATCCTGCAGTGGTGATTGGATGGGGCAGTATTGGGTAATGTCAGGGTTATCCTGCAGTGGTGATTGGATGGGGCAGTATTGGGTAATGTCAGGGTTATCCTGCAGTGGTGATTGGATGGGGCAGTATTGGGTAATGTCAGGGTTATCCTGCAGTGGTGATTGAATGGGGCAGTATTGGGTAATGTCAGGGTTATCCGGGAGAGGTGATTGTATGGGGCAGTATTGTGTAATGTCAGGGTTATCCTGCAGTGGTGATTGGGTGGGGCAGTATTGGGTAATGTCGGGGTTATCCGGGAGTGGTGATTGGGTGGGGCAGTATTGTGTAATGTCAGGGTTATTCGGGAGTGGTGATTGGGTGGGGTAGTATTGGGTAATGTCAGGATTATCCTGCAGTGGTGATTGGATGGGGCAGTATTGGGTAATGTCAGGGTTATCCGGGAGAGGTGATTGGGTGGGGCAGTATTGGGTAATGCCAGGGTTATCCGGGAGAGGTGATTGGATGGGGCAGTATTGGGTAATGTCAGGGTTATCCTGCAGTGGTGATTGGATGGGGCAGTATTGGGTAATGTCAGGGTTATCCTGCAGTGGTGATTGGATGGGGCAGTATTGGGTAATGTCAGGGTTATCCTGCAGTGGTGATTGGATGGGGAAGTATTGGGTAATGTCAGGGTTATCCGGGAGTGGTGATTGGATGGGGCAGTATTGGGTAATGCCAGGGTTATCCGGGAGAGGTGATTGGATGGGGCAGTATTGGGTAATGTCAGGGTTATCCTGCAGTGGTGATTGGATGGGGCAGTATTGGGTAATGTCAGGGTTATCCGGGAGTGGTGATTGGATGGGGCAGTATTGGGTAATGTCAGGGTTATCCTGCAGTGGTGATTGGATGGGGCAGTATTGGGTAATGTCAGGGTTATCCGGGAGTGGTGATTGGATGGGGCAGTATTGGGTAATGTCAGGGTTATCCGGGAGTGGTGATTGGATGGGGCAGTATTGGGTAATGTCAGGGTTATCCGGGAGTGGTGATTGGATGGGGCAGTATTGGGTAATGTCAGGGTTATCCGGGAGTGGTGATTGGATGGGGCAGTATTGGGTAATGTCAGGGTTATCCGGGAGTGGTGATTGGATGGGGCAGTATTGGGTAATGTCAGGGTTATCCGGGAGTGGTGATTGGATGGGGAAGTATTGGGTAATGTCAGGGTTATTCGGGAGTGGTGTTTGGATGGGGCAGTATTGGGTAATGTCAGGGTTATCCTGCAGTGGTGATTGGATGGGGCAGTATTCAGTAATGTCAGGGTTATCCTGGAGTGGTGATTGGATGGGGCAGTATTGGGTAATGTCAGGGTTATCCTGGAGAGGTGATTGGATGGGGCAGTATTGGGTAATGTCAGGGTTATCCTGCAGTGGTGATTGGATGGGGCAGTATTCAGTAATGTCAGGGTTATCCGCGAGTGGTGATTGGGTGGGGCAGTATTGGGTAATGTCAGGGTTATCCGCGAGTGGTGATTGGATGGGGCAGTATTGGGTAATGTCAGGGTTATCCTGCAGTGGTGTTTGGATGGGGCAGTATTGGGTAATGTCGGGGTTATCCTGCAGTGGTGATTGGATGGGGCAGTATTGGGTAATGTCGGGGTTATCCTGCAGTGGTGATTGGATGGGGCAGTATTCGGTAATGTCAGGGTTATCCTGCAGTGGTGATTGGATGGGGAAGTATTGGGTAATGTCAGGGTTATCCGGGAGTGGTGATTGGATGGGGCAGTATTGGGTAATGTCAGGGTTATCCGGGAGAGGTGATTGGATGGGGCAGTATTGGGTAATGTCAGGGTTATCCTGCAGTGGTGATTGGATGGGGCAGTATTGGGTAATGTCAGGGTTATCCTGCAGTGGTGATTGGATGGGGCAGTATTGGGTAATGTCAGGGTTATCCTGCAGTGGTGATTGAATGGGGCAGTATTGGGTAATGTCAGGGTTATCCGGGAGTGGTGATTGGATGGGGCAGTATTGGGTAATGTCAGGGTTATCCGGGAGTGGTGATTGGATGGGGCAGTATTGGGTAATGTCAGGGTTATCCGGGAGTGGTGATTGGATGGGGCAGTATTGGGTAATGTCAGGGTTATCCGGGAGTGGTGATTGGATGGGGAAGTATTGGGTAATGTCAGGGTTATTCGGGAGTGGTGTTTGGATGGGGCAGTATTGGGTAATGTCAGGGTTATCCTGCAGTGGTGATTGGATGGGGCAGTATTCAGTAATGTCAGGGTTATCCTGGAGTGGTGATTGGATGGGGCAGTATTGGGTAATGTCAGGGTTATCCTGGAGAGGTGATTGGATGGGGCAGTATTGGGTAATGTCAGGGTTATCCTGCAGTGGTGATTGGATGGGGCAGTATTCAGTAATGTCAGGGTTATCCGCGAGTGGTGATTGGGTGGGGCAGTATTGGGTAATGTCAGGGTTATCCGCGAGTGGTGATTGGATGGGGCAGTATTGGGTAATGTCAGGGTTATCCTGCAGTGGTGTTTGGATGGGGCAGTATTGGGTAATGTCGGGGTTATCCTGCAGTGGTGATTGGATGGGGCAGTATTGGGTAATGTCGGGGTTATCCTGCAGTGGTGATTGGATGGGGCAGTATTCGGTAATGTCAGGGTTATCCTGCAGTGGTGATTGGATGGGGAAGTATTGGGTAATGTCAGGGTTATCCGGGAGTGGTGATTGGATGGGGCAGTATTGGGTAATGTCAGGGTTATCCGGGAGAGGTGATTGGATGGGGCAGTATTGGGTAATGTCAGGGTTATCCTGCAGTGGTGATTGGATGGGGCAGTATTGGGTAATGTCAGGGTTATCCTGCAGTGGTGATTGGATGGGGCAGTATTGGGTAATGTCAGGGTTATCCTGCAGTGGTGATTGAATGGGGCAGTATTGGGTAATGTCAGGGTTATCCGGGAGAGGTGATTGTATGGGGCAGTATTGTGTAATGTCAGGGTTATCCTGCAGTGGTGATTGGGTGGGGCAGTATTGGGTAATGTCGGGGTTATCCGGGAGTGGTGATTGGGTGGGGCAGTATTGGGTAATGTCAGGGTTATTCGGGAGTGGTGATTGGGTGGGGTAGTATTGGGTAATGTCAGGATTATCCTGCAGTGGTGATTGGATGGGGCAGTATTGGGTAATGTCAGGGTTATCCGGGAGAGGTGATTGGGTGGGGCAGTATTGGGTAATGCCAGGGTTATCCGGGAGAGGTGATTGGATGGGGCAGTATTGGGTAATGTCAGGGTTATCCTGCAGTGGTGATTGGATGGGGCAGTATTGGGTAATGTCAGGGTTATCCTGCAGTGGTGATTGGATGGGGCAGTATTGGGTAATGTCAGGGTTATCCTGCAGTGGTGATTGGATGGGGAAGTATTGGGTAATGTCAGGGTTATCCGGGAGTGGTGATTGGATGGGGCAGTATTGGGTAATGCCAGGGTTATCCGGGAGAGGTGATTGGATGGGGCAGTATTGGGTAATGTCAGGGTTATCCTGCAGTGGTGATTGGATGGGGCAGTATTGGGTAATGTCAGGGTTATCCGGGAGTGGTGATTGGATGGGGCAGTATTGGGTAATGTCAGGGTTATCCGGGAATGGTGATTGGATGGGGCAGTATTGGGTAATGTCAGGGTTATCCTGCAGTGGTGATTGGATGGGGCAGTATTGGGTAATGTCAGGGTTATCCTGCAGTGGTGATTGGATGGGGCAGTATTGGGTAATGTCAGGGTTATCCGGGAGTGGTGATTGGATGGGGCAGTATTGGGTAATGTCAGGGTTATCCGGGAGTGGTGATTGGATGGGGCAGTATTGGGTAATGTCAGGGTTATCCGGGAGTGGTGATTGGATGGGGCAGTATTGGGTAATGTCAGGGTTATCCGGGAGTGGTGATTGGATGGGGCAGTATTGGGTAATGTCAGGGTTATCCTGCAGTGGTGATTGGATGGGGCAGTATTGGGTAATGTCAGGGTTATCCGGGAGAGGTGATTGGATGCGGCAGTATTGGGTAATGTCAGGGTTATCCTGCAGTGGTGATTGGATGGGGCAGTATTGGGTAATGTCAGGGTTATCCTGCAGTGGTGATTGGGTGGGGCAGTATTGGGTAATGTCAGGGTTATCCTGGAGAGGTGATTGGATGGGGCAGTATTGGGTAATGTCAGGGTTATCCGGGAGAGGTGATTGGATGGGGCAGTATTGGGTAATGTCAGGGTTATCCTGCAGTGGTGATTGGGTGGGGCAGTATTGGGTAATGTCAGGGTTATCCGGGAGTGGTGATTGGGTGGGGCAGTATTGGGTAATGTCAGGGTTATCCTGCAGTGGTGGTTGGGTGGGGCAGTATTGGGTAATGTCAGGGTTATCCGGGAGTGGTGATTGGATGGGGCAGTATTGGGTAATGTCAGGGTTATCCGGGAGTGGTGGTTGGGTGGGGCAGTATTGGGTAATGTCAGGGTTATCCGGGAGTGGTGATTGGATGGGGCAGTATTGGGTAATGTCAGGGTTATCCTGCAGTGGTGATTGGATGGGGCAGTATTGGGTAATGTCAGGGTTATTCGGGAGTGGTGATTGGATGGGGCAGTATTGGGTAATGTCAGGGTTATCCGGGAGTGGTGATTGGATGGGGCAGTATTGGGTAATGTCAGGGTTATCCTGCAGTGGTGATTGGATGGGGCAGTATTGGGTAATGTCAGGGTTATCCGGGAGAGGTGATTGGATGCGGCAGTATTGGGTAATGTCAGGGTTATCCTGCAGTGGTGATTGGATGGGGCAGTATTGGGTAATGTCAGGGTTATCCTGCAGTGGTGATTGGATGCGGCAGTATTGGGTAATGTCAGGGTTATCCTGCAGTGGTGATTGGATGGGGAAGTATTGGGTAATGTCAGGGTTATCCTGCAGTGGTGATTGGATGGGGCAGTATTGGGTAATGTCAGGGTTATCCGGGAGTGGAGATTGGATGGGGCAGTATTGGGTAATGTCAGGGTTATCCTGCAGTGGTGATTGGATGGGGCAGTATTGGGTAATGTCAGGGTTATCCGGGAGAGGTGATTGGGTGGGACAGTATTGGGTAATGTCAGGGTTATCCGGGAGAGGTGATTGGATGGGGCAGTATTGGGTAATGTCAGGGTTATCCTGCAGTGGTGATTGGGTGGGGCAGTATTGGGTAATGTCAGGGTTATCCTGCAGTGGTGATTGGATGGGGCAGTATTGGGTAATGTCAGGGTTATCCTGCAGTGGTGATTGGGTGGGGCAGTATTGGGTAATGTCAGGGTTATCCGGGAGAGGTGATTGGATGGGGCAGTATTGGGTAATGTCAGGGTTATCCGGGAGAGGTGATTGGATGGGGCAGTATTTGGTAATGTCAGGGTTATCCTGCAGTGGTGATTGGGTGGGGCAGTATTGGGTAATGTCAGGGTTATCCGGGAGTGGTGATTGGATGGGGCAGTATTGGGTAATGTCAGGGTTATCCGGGAGTGGTGATTGGATGGGGCAGTATTGGGTAATGTCAGGGTTATCCTGCAGTAGTGATTGGATGGGGCAGTATTGGGTAATGTCAGGGTTATTCGGGAGTGGTGATTGGGTGGGGTAGTATTGGGTAATGTCAGGATTATCCTGCAGTGGTGATTGGATGGGGCAGTATTGGGTAATGTCAGGGTTATCCGGGAGAGGTGATTGGGTGGGGCAGTATTGGGTAATGCCAGGGTTATCCGGGAGAGGTGATTGGATGGGGCAGTATTGGGTAATGTCAGGGTTATCCTGCAGTGGTGATTGGATGGGGCAGTATTGGGTAATGTCAGGGTTATCCTGCAGTGGTGATTGGATGGGGCAGTATTCGGTAATGTCAGGGTTATCCTGCAGTGGTGATTGGATGGGGAAGTATTGGGTAATGTCAGGGTTATCCGGGAGTGGTGATTGGATGGGGCAGTATTGGGTAATGTCAGGGTTATCCGGGAGTGGTGATTGAATGGGGCAGTATTGGGTAATGTCAGGGTTATCCGGGAGTGGTGATTGGATGGGGCAGTATTGGGTAATGTCAGGGTTATCCGGGAGTGGTGATTGGATGGGGCAGTATTGGGTAATGTCAGGGTTATCCGGGAGTGGTGATTGGATGGGGCAGTATTGGGTAATGTCAGGGTTATCCTGCAGTGGTGATTGGATGGGGCAGTATTGGGTAATGTCAGGGTTATTCGGGAGTGGTGATTGGATGGGGCAGTATTGGGTAATGTCAGGGTTATCCGGGAGTGGTGATTGGATGGGGCAGTATTGGGTAATGTCAGGGTTATTCGGGAGTGGTGATTGGGTGGGGCAGTATTGGGTAATGTCAGGGTTATCCGGGAGAGGTGATTGGGTGGGACAGTATTGGGTAATGTCAGGGTTATCCGGGAGAGGTGTTTGGATGGGGCAGTATTGGGTAATGTCAGGGTTATCCTGCAGTGGTGATTGGGTGGGGCAGTATTGGGTAATGTCAGGGTTATCCTGCAGTGGTGATTGGATGGGGCAGTATTGGGTAATGTCAGGGTTATCCTGCAGTGGTGATTGGGTGGGGCAGTATTGGGTAATGTCAGGGTTATCCGGGAGAGGTGATTGGGTGGGGCAGTATTGGGTAATGTCAGGGTTATCCGGGAGAGGTGATTGGATGCGGCAGTATTGGGTAATGTCAGGGTTATCCTGCAGTGGTGATTGGGTGGGGCAGTATTGGGTAATGTCAGGGTTATCCGGGTGTGGTGATTGGGTGGGGCAGTATTGGGTAATGTCAGGGTTATCCTGCAGTGGTGATTGGGTGGGGCAGTATTGGGTAATGTCAGGGTTATCCGGGAGTGGTGATTGGATGGGGCAGTATTGGGTAATGTCAGGGTTATCCTGCAGTGGTGATTGGGTGGGGCAGTATTGGGTAATGTCAGGGTTATCCGGGAGAGGTGATTGGATGGGGCAGTATTGGGTAATGTCAGGGTTATCCGGGAGTGGTGATTGGGTGGGGCAGTATTGGGTAATGTCAGGGTTATCCGGGAGTGGTGATTGGGTGGGGCAGTATTGGGTAATGTCAGGGTTATCCGGGAGTGGTGATTGGGTGGGGCAGTATTGGGTAATGTCAGGGTTATCCGGGAGTGGTGATTGGATGGGGAAGTATTGGGTAATGTCTGGGTTATCCTGCAGTGGTGATTGGGTGGGGCAGTATTGGGTAATGTCAGGGTTATCCGGGCGAGGTGATTGGATGGGGCAGTATTGGGTAATGTCAGGGTTATCCTGCAGTGGTGATTGGATGGGGCAGTATTGGGTAATGTCAGGGTTATCCTGCAGTGGTGATTGGATGGGGCAGTATTGGGTAATGTCAGGGTTATCCTGCAGTGGTGATTGGGTGGGGCAGTGTTGGGTAATGTCAGGGTTATTCGGGAGTGGTGATTGGGTGGGGCAGTATTGGGTAATGTCAGGGTTATCCTGCAGTGGTGATTGGGTGGGGCAGTGTTGGGTAATGTCAGGGTTATTCGGGAGTGGTGATTGGGTGGGGCAGTATTGGGTAATGTCCGGGTTATCCGGGAGTGGTGATTGGATGGGGCAGTATTGGGTAATGCCAGGGTTATCCTGCAGTGGTGATTGGGTGGGGCAGAATTGGGTAATGTCAGGGTTATCCTGCAGTGGTGATTGGATGGGGCAGTATTCGGTAATGTCAGGGTTATCCTGCAGTGGTGATTGGATGGGGAAGTATTGGGTAATGTCAGGGTTATCCGGGAGTGGTGATTGGATGGGGCAGTATTGGGTAATGTCAGGGTTATTCGGGAGTGGTGATTGGATGGGGCAGTATTGGGTAATGTCAGGGTTATCCGGGAGTGGTGATTGGATGGGGCAGTATTGGGTAATGTCAGGGTTATCCGGGAGTGGTGATTGGGTGGGGCAGTATTGGGTAATGTCAGGGTTATTCTGGAGTGGTGATTGGGTGGGGCAGTATTGGGTAATGTCAGGGTTATCCGGGAGTGGTGATTGGATGGGGCAGTATTGGGTAATGTCAGGGTTATCCGGGAGTGGTGATTGGATGGGGCAGTATTGGGTAATGTCAGGGTTATCCTGCAGTGGTGATTGGATGGGGCAGTATTGGGTAATGTCAGGGTTATCCGGGAGTGGTGATTGAATGGGGCAGTATTGGGTAATGTCAGGGTTATCCAGGAGAGGTGATTGGATGGGCAGTATTGGGTAATGTCAGGGTTATCCGGGAGAGGTGATTGGGTGGGGCAGGAGTGGATAGGAGTGGTGATTGGGTAGGGCAGTACTTGGCAGGGGTGGTGACTGGAGGGAGCAGGGGTGGTGACTGGATGGGTCAGGGTTGTCCTGGAGCGGTGATACCAGAGAGTAGTACTTGTATTTATATAACAAGGGGGCGGCTGTGTGGAAATATAGACCAGTGCGGTAAATAGGAGGCTCCTGGTTATAAGTAGTACGGTAAATGTGAGGCTGCTGGTTATACTGGGGTGGTGCAGTAAATGGGAGGATCCTGGTTATACTGGAGTGGTGCGGTAAATGGGAGGCTCCTGGTTATACTGGAGCAGTCTGGTAAATGGGAGGCTCCTGGTTATACTGGAGCAGTCTGGTAAATGGGAGGCTCCTGGTTATAGTGGAGCAGTCTGGTAAATGGGAGGCTCCTGGTTACACTGGAGCGGTCTGATAAATGGGAGGCTCCTGGTTATACTGGAGCAGTGCGGTAAATGGGAGGCTCCTGGTTATACTGGAGCAGTCTGGTAAATGGGAGGCTCCTGGTTATACTGGAGCAGTCTGGTAAATGGGAGGCTTCTGGTTATACTGGAGCAGTCTGGTCAATGGGAGGCTCCTGGTTATACTGGAGCAGTCTGGTAAATGGGAGGCTCCTGGTTACACTGGAGCAGTCTGGTAAATGGGAGGCTCCTGGTTATACTGGAGCAGTGTGGTAAATGGGAGGCTCCTGGTTATACTGGAGCACTGTGGTAAATGGGAGGCTCCTGGTTATACTGGAGCGGTGTGGTAAATGGGAGGCTCCTAGTTATACTGGAGCGGTGTGGTAAATGGGAGGCTCCTGGTTATACTGGAGCAGTCAGGTAAATGGGAGGCTCCTGGTTATACTGGAGCAGTCTGGTAAAGGATGGCGCTTGCGGTAATGATGGGCATTGTCTTGGTAGCGATGACTGATTAGACGGTCTCATCCGCAGGTGGTGATGGACATCTATGAGCTAGAGAACCCTGAAGGGATAATCCTGTCCATGGGGGGTCAGCTGCCTAATAACATCGCAATGTCGCTACACCGCCAGCAGTGCCGTGTGCTGGGCACCTCCCCCGATTCCATAGACTCTGCCGAGAACCGCTTCAAGTTCTCCCGGCTGCTGGACACCATTGGGATAAGCCAGCCGCAGTGGAAGGAGCTGTCTGACATGGAGGTAGGTGTGACCCTGGTGCTCCTTGGCGTCTTTGCTGCCTGTGACGCTGGCCTCATGCTGGTGACTTGGAGCGGATATCATAGTAAGGTGTTACCGGTGAGTGTGGATGGGCCACCGGGGGTGCTGGTTGGCACCGCACACATCCAGGCAGGCGCTGGTGAGGCTGGGTGTGTTGCGCGGGGGCATCCGTGCTCTGTGTCTGCTACAGTTCCTGATTGGTCCTCCGCAATCTCTTTCTAGTCTGCTGTGCAGTTCTGTAACACTGTGGGATTTCCCTGCGTTGTGCGCCCGTCCTACGTCCTGAGTGGAGCTGCCATGAATGTGGCATATTCGGAGGAAGATCTAGAGAGGGTTCTCAGTACTGCCCTGGCCGTGTCTAAAGAGTATCCAGTGGTCATCTCCAAGTTTATCCAGGAAGCCAAGGTCAGTGTGTCTGTGCAGACGCGTTTCTCCTCTGTGGGGTAGTGTATGTGAGCTGATGCGTTTCTCCTCTGTGGGGGTAGTCTGTGTTTTCACCCCGTTCTACTTTGGGCTAGTGTGTCTGGGTGCTGACGTATTTCTCCAGTGTGGTCGTGTCTTACTGACGCGTTTCTCCTGTGGTTGTAGTGTGTGCTGACGCGTTTCTCCACTGTAGGGTAGTGTCTGTGTGTTGACCTATTTCTCCTGTGTGGCAGTGTATGTGAACTGACGAGTTTCTCGTGTGTGGTTGTGTCTGTGTGCTAATTCTCCTGTGTAGGGTAGTGTCTGTGAGCTGATGCGTTTCTCTTCTGTGGAGTAGTGTCTGTGAGCTGATGCGTTTCTCCTCTGTGTTGTGTGTCTGAGCTGATGCGTTTCTCTTCTGTAGTTGTCTGTGTTACGCGTTTCTTTTCTGTGGGGTTATGTCTGTGTGCTGACTTGTTTCTCCTGTGTGGTTGTCTGTTTCTCACGCGTTTCTTCTCTATAGGGTTGTCTGTGTGCTGATGCATTTCCCCTCTGTTGGGTTTTGTTACGCATTTCTTCTCTGTGGGGTTGTCTGCTGATGCGTTTCTCCTCTGTGGGGTAGGGTCTGTGGCTGATGCGTTTCTCCCCTGTGGGGTAGGGTCTGTGCGCTGATGCGTTTCTCTGTGGGGTAGGGTCTGTGAGCTGATGCGTTTCTCCTCTTTGGGGTAGGGTCTGTGAGCTGATGCGTTTCTCCTGTGTGGGGTAGTGCCTGTGAGCTGATGCTTTCTCTGTGGGGTAGGGTCTGTGTGCTGATGCGTTTCTCTGTGGGGTAGGGTCTGTGAGCTGATGCGATTCTCCTGTGTGGGGTAGTGTCTGTGTACTGATGCGTTTCTCCTGTGTAGGGTAGAGTCTGTGAGCTGATGCGTTTCTCCTCTGTGGGGTAGTGTCTGTGAGCTGATGCGTTTCTCTGTGTGGTAGTGTCTGTGTACTGATGCATTTCTCTTCTGTGGGGTAGTGTCTGTGAAATGATGCGTTTCTCCTCTGTGGGGTAGTGTCTGTGTACTGATGCGTTTCTCCTCTGTGGGGTAGGGTCTGTGAGCTGATGCGTTTCTCCTCTGTGGGGTAGGGTCTGTGAGCTGATGCGTTTCTCCTCTGTGGGGTAGGGTCTGTGAGCTGATGCGTTTCTCCTCTGTGGGGTAGGGTCTGTGAGCTGATGCGTTTCTCCTGTGTGGGGTAGGGTCTGTGAGCTGATGCGTTTCTCCTGTGTGGGGTAGTGTCTGTGCGCTGATGCGTTTCTCCTCTGTGGGGTAGGGTCTGTGAGCTGATGCGTTTCTCCTGTGTGGGGTAGTGTCTGTGAGCTGATGCGTTTCTCCTCTGTGGGGTAGGGTCTATGAGCTGATGCGTTTCTCCTCTGTGGGGTAGGGTCTGTGAGCTGATGCGTTTCTCCTCTGTGGGGTAGGGTCTGTGAGCTGATGCGTTTCTCCTCTGTGGGGTAGAGTCTGTGAGCTGATGCGTTTCTCCTCTGTGGGGTAGTGTCTGTGAGCTGATGCGTTTCTCCTCTGTGGGGTAGTGTCTGTGAGCTGATGCGTTTCTCCTCTGTGGGGTAGGGTCTGTGAGCTGATGCGTTTCTCCTCTGTGGGGTAGAGTGTGTGCTGATGCGTTTCTCTGTGTGGTAGTGTCTGTGCGCTTATGCATTTCTCTTCTGTGGGGTAGTGTCTGTGAAATGATGCGTTTCTCCTGTGTGGGGTAGTGTCTGTGAGCTGATGCGTTTCTCCTCTGTGGGGTAGTGTCTGTGAAATGATGCGTTTCTCCTGTGTGGGGTAGTGTCTGTGTACTGATGCGTTTCTCCTGTGTGGGGTAGTGTCTGTGTACTGATGCGTTTCTCCTGTGTGGGGTAGTGTCTGTGAGCTGATGCGTTTCTCCTGTGTGGGGTAGGGTCTGTGAGCTGATGCGTTTCTCCTCTGTGGGGTAGTGTCTGTGAGCTGATGCGTTTCTCCTCTGTGGGGTAGTGTCTGTGAGCTGATGCGTTTCTCCTCTGTGGGGTAGGGTCTGTGAGCTGATGCGTTTCTCCTCTGTGGGGTAGGGTCTGTGAACTGATGCGTTTCTCCTGTGTGGGGTAGTGTCTGTGAGCTGATGCGTTTCTCCTCTGTGGGGTAGTGTCTGTGAGCTGATGCGTTTCTCCTCTGTGGGGTAGGGTTTGTGAGCTGATGCGTTTCTCCTCTGTGGGGTAGGGTCTGTGAGCTGATGCGTTTCTCCTCTGTGGGGTAGTGTCTGTGAGCTGATGCGTTTCTCCTCTGTGGGGTAGTGTCTGTGAGCTGATGCGTTTCTCCTGTGTGGGGTAGTGTCTGTGAGCTGATGCGTTTCTCCTCTGTGGGGTAGTGTCTGTGAGCTGATGCGTTTCTCCTCTGTGGGGTAGTGTCTGTGAGCTGATGCGTTTCTCCTGTGTGGGGTAGTGTCTGTGAGCTGATGCATTTCTCTTCTGTGGGGTAGTGTCTGTGAAATGATGCGTTTCTCCTCTGTGGGGTAGTGTCTGTGAGCTGATGCGTTTCTCCTCTGTGGGGTAGTGTCTGTGAGCTGATGCGTTTCTCCTCTGTGGGGTAGTGTCTGTGAGCTGATGCGTTTCTCCTCTGTGGGGTAGTGTCTGTGAGCTGATGCGTTTCTCCTCTGTGGGGTAGTGTCTGTGAGCTGATGCGTTTCTCCTCTGTGGGGTAGTGTCTGTGACTGATGCGTTTCTCCTCTGTGGGGTAGTGTCTGTGAAATGATGCGTTTCTCCTCTGTGGGGTAGTGTCTGTGTACTGATGCGTTTCTCCTCTGTGGGGTAGTGTCTGTGAGCTGATGCGTTTCTCCTGTGTGGGGTAGGGTCTGTGAGCTGATGCGTTTCTCCTGTGTGGGGTAGGGTCTGTGAGCTGATGCGTTTCTCCTGTGTGGGGTAGGGTCTGTGAGCTGATGCGTTTCTCCTCTGTGGGGTAGGGTCTGTGAGCTGATGCGTTTCTCCTCTGTGGGGTAGGGTCTGTGAGCTGATGCGTTTCTCCTGTGTGGGGTAGGGTCTGTGAGCTGATGCGTTTCTCCTCTGTGGGGTAGTGTCTGTGCGCTGATGCGTTTCTCCTCTGTGGGGTTGTGTCTGTGAGCTGATGCGTTTCTCCTCTGTGGGGTAGTGTCTGTGAGCTGATGCGTTTCTCCTCTGTGGGGTAGTGTCTGTGAGCTGATGCGTTTCTCCTGTGTGGGGTAGTGTCTGTGAGCTGATGCGTTTCTCCTCTGTGGGGTAGTGTCTGTGAGCTGATGCGTTTCTCCTGTGTGGGGTAGTGTCTGTGAGCTGATGCGTTTCTCCTGTGTGGGGTAGTGTCTGTGAGCTGATGCGTTTCTCCTGTGTGGGGTAGTGTCTGTGAGCTGATGCGTTTCTCCTCTGTGGGGTAGTGTCTGTGAGCTGATGCGTTTCTCCTCTGTGGGGTAGTGTCTGTGCGCTGATGCGTTTCTCCTCTGTGGGGTAGTGTCTGTGAGCTGATGCGTTTCTCCTCTGTGGGGTAGTGTCTGTGAGCTGATGCGTTTCTCCTGTGTGGGGTAGTGTCTGTGACTGATGCGTTTCTCCTGTGTGGGGTAGTGTCTGTGAGCTGATGCGTTTCTCCTGTGTGGGGTAGTGTCTGTGAGCTGATGCGTTTCTCCTGTGTGGGGTAGTGTCTGTGAGCTGATGCGTTTCTCCTGTGTGGGGTAGTGTCTGTATGCTGATGCGTTTCTCCTCTGTGGGGTAGTGTCTGTGAGCTGATGCGTTTCTCCTCTGTGGGGTAGTGTCTGTGAGCTGATGCGTTTCTCCTGTGTGGGGTAGTGTCTGTGAGCTGATGCGTTTCTCCTGTGTGGGGTAGTGTCTGTGAGCTGATGCGTTTCTCCTCTGTGGGGTAGTGTCTGTGAGCTGATGCGTTTCTCCACTGTGGGGTAGTGTCTGTGAGCTGATGCGTTTCTCCTCTGTGGGGTAGTGTCTGTGAGCTGATGCGTTTCTCCTCTGTGGGGTAGTGTCTGTGAGCTGATGCGTTTCTCCTCTGTGGGGTAGTGTCTGTGAGCTGATGCGTTTCTCCTCTGTGGGGTAGTGTCTGTGAGCTGATGCGTTTCTCCTCTGTGGGGTAGTGTCTGTGAGCTGATGCGTTTCTCCTCTGTGGGGTAGTGTCTGTGCGCAGACGCGTTACTCCATTGTCTTACTGTCTGTGCTGATGCGTTTTTAATGTCCTGGGTTGCAAACAGGAGATAGACGTGGATGCGGTGGCCTGTGATGGTGTAGTAGTCGCTGTGGCTATTTCGGAACATGTAGAGAATGCTGGGGTGCACTCTGGAGATGCCACACTGGTCACCCCTGCACAAGACATCACCCCCAAAACTCTGGAGAGGATCAAGGCAATTGTACACGCGGTGGGTCAGGAGCTCCAGGTGACCGGACCCTTCAACCTGCAGCTCATCGCCAAGGTACGGACTCCGGGCCCATCAGGGGTTATACTTCCTGTAGCACGGAGCACCCTTCACTTATTCACACCTTACACTTCTTCCTGCCCTTTCTCCTGCTGATGCCCCTCTCGCTCCATATCTGCCTGCTTTTACCAATAATGCCCCATGGTCCTCTTAAGCTCCTGTCTCTGTCCTACCCCTTGCCCCGTCTGTCCCCTCTGACCTCTCGCTCCCTCTCACTTACCTCTCGCTCGTTCTCTGCCCACACTTACCTCTCGCTCCCTCTCTGCTCACACTTACCTCTCTGCCCCTCGGTGGTATCTCTGCCCCCCCCTTACCTCTGTGCCCCGCGGTGGTACCTCTGCTCCCCCCTTACCTCTGTGCCCCCCCCCCCCCTTACCTCTGAGCCCTTCGGTAGTACCTCTGCTCCCCCCCCTTACCTCTGTGCCCCGCGGTGGTACCTCTGCTCCCCCCTTACCTCTGTGCCCCGCGGTGGTACCTCTGCTCCCCTCTTACCTCTGTGCCCCGCGGTGGTACCTCTGCTCCCCCCTTACCTCTGTGCCCCGCGGTGGTACCTCTGCTCCCCCCTTACCTCTGTGCCCCGCGGTGGTACCTCTGCTCCCCCCTTACCTCTGTGCCTCGCGGTGGTGCCTCTGCTCCCCCCTTACCTCTCTTCCCCTCGGTGGTATCTCTGTCCCCCCTTACCTCTCTGCCCCTCGTGGTATCTCTGAGCCCCCACCCCCCCTTAACCTCTCTGCCCCTCGTTGGTACCTCTGCCCCCCCTTACCTCTTTTCCCCTCGGTGGTATCTCTGCCCCCCCTTACCTCTTTTCCCCTCGGTGGTATCTCTGCCCCCTCTTCTGTGCCCCGCGGCGGTACCTCTGCCCACTCTTTCCTCTCTGCCCCTCGGTATCTCTGCCCCCCTTAACTCTGTGCCCCGCGGCGGTACCTCTGCCCCCCCCTTACCTCTCTGCCCCTCGGTGGTACCTCTGTGCCCCGTGGCGGTACCTCTGCGTCCGGTTGCAGTGAGGTGTGACCTTTCTCCGCAGGATGACCAGCTGAAGGTGATTGAGTGCAACGTCCGAGTCTCTCGCTCGTTCCCCTTCGTCTCCAAGACGCTTGGTGTGGATATGATTGCTCTGGCCACGCAGGTCATTATGGGGGAGGAAGTAGAACCAGTTGGACTTATGATGGGCACAGGAATTGTGGGCGTTAAAGTAAGTGGCACCTTCCCCCCCCCCCCCCCCCCCCTCCCCAGCGTTACATGCACAGCGCCGTTACCTGTCTGTCACCTTATTCCCGCGCAGGTGCCGCAGTTCTCGTTCTCCCGCCTGGCTGGAGCTGACGTGGTGCTCGGGGTGGAGATGACGAGCACGGGCGAGGTTGCGTGCTTTGGGGAGAACCGTTATGAGGCCTACCTAAAGGCCATGCTGAGCACCGGCTTCAAAATCCCCCAAAAAAACATCCTACTGACCATTGGCAGCTACAAGGTAGGAACACATGTGTGCGTCTGTGCCTCATGCCTCGCTGCGTATCCTAGTACTGTGGGAGCGGAGCCTGTTGCACCTGTGTGAGTGTGTGCGGCACTAGCGGAGCATGATGCACCTGTGTGAGTGTGTGCGGCACTTGTGGAGCATGATGCACCTGTGTGAGTGTGTGCGGCACTAGCGGAGCATGTTGCACCTGTGTGAGTGTGTGTGGCACTAGCGGAGCCTGTTGCACCTGTGTGAGTGTGAGCGGCACTAGCGGAGCCTGTTGCACTTGTGTGAGTATGCGGCACTAGCGAAGCCTGTTGCACCAGTGTGAGTGTGTGCGGATCTAGCGGAGCCTGTTGCACCTGTGTGAGTGTGTGCGGCACCAGCGAAGCATGTTGCACCTGTGTGAGTGTGAGCGGCACTAGCGGAGCCTGTTGCACTTGTGTGAGTATGCGGCACTAGCGAAGCCTGTTGCACCAGTGTGAGTGTGTGCGAATCTAGCGGAGCCTGTTGCACCTGTGTGAGTGTGTGCGGCACCAGCGGAGCATGTTGCACCTGTGGGAGTGTGAGCGGCACTAGCGGAGCCTGTTGCACTTGTGTGAGTATGCGGCACTAGCGGAGCCTGTTGCACCTGTGTGAGTGTGTGCGGCACCAGCGGAGCATGTTGCACCTGTGTGAGTGTGTGCGGCACTAGCAGAGCCTGTTGCACTTGTGTGAGTGTGTGCGGATCTAGCGGAGCCTGTTGCACCTGTGTGAGTGTGTGCGGCACTAGCGGAGCATGATGTACCTGTGTGAGTGTGCGGCACTAGCGGAGCTTGTTGCACCTGTGTGTGTGTGTGTGTACGGCACTAGCGGAGCCTGTTGCACCTGTGTGTGTGTGTATGTGTGCGGCACTAGCGGAGCTTGTTGCACCTGTGTGTGTGCGGCACTAGCGGAGCATGATGCACCTGTGTATGTGCGGCACTAGCGGAGCCTGTTGCACCTGTGTGTGTGTGTGTGTGTGTGTGCGGCACTAGCGGAGCTTGTTGCACCTGTGTGGGTGCGGCACTAGCGGAGCATGACATAGCGGACACACTAAATGAGTTTTCTCTAACGTCCTAGTGGATGCTGGGGACTCCGTAAGGACCATGGGGGATAGACTGGATCCGCAGGAGACATGGGCACTTTAAGAAAGAATTTAGATTCTGGTGTGCTCTTACTCCTCCCTCTATGTCCCTCCTCCAGACCTCAGTTTGAATCTGTGCCCGGACGAGCTGGGTGCTGTTCAGTGAGCTCTCCTGAGCTTGCTGTAAGAAAGTATTTTGTTAGGATTTTTATTTTCAGGGAGCTCTGCTGGCAACAGACTCCCTGCATCGTGGAACTGAGGGGAGAGACGCAGCCCTACTCTCTGAAGCTAGGTCCTGCTTCTTAGGCTACTGGACACCATTATCTCCAGAGGGATCGTACACAGGATCTCACACTCGTCGTCCGATCCCGGAGACGCGCCGCCTTCCCCCTCGCAGAGCCGGAAGACAGAAGCCGGGTGAAAGAAGCAAGAAGACTTCGAAATCGGTGGCAGAAGACTCCAGTCTTCACTGAGGTAACGCACAGCACTGCAGCTGTGCGCCATTGCTCCCACACTACACCCACATACTCCGGTCACTATAAGGGTGCAGGGCGCAGGGGGGGGCGCCCTGGGCAGCAATTAGAGACCTCTTTGACAAAAGTTTGCATATATACAGTTGGGCACTGTATATATGTATGAGCCCCCGCCAAAAATTGTACATGAAAGCGAGACAGAAGCCCGCCGTCGAGGGGGCGGGGCTTCTTCCTCAGCACTCACCAGCGCCATGTTTTTTCTCCACAGCACCGCTGAGAGGAAGCTCCCCAGTCTCTCCCCTGCAGTTACACGGTAGAAGATGGTAAAAAGAGAGGGGGGGCACATAATTAGGCGCAAAAATCAATATAAACAGCAGCTACTGGGTTAACATTAAGTTACTGTGTTATTCCTGGGTTAATAGCGCTGGGGTGTGTGCTGGCATACTCTGTCTCTCCAAAGGGCCTTATGGGGGAATTGTCTTCAGATGAGCATTCCCTGAGTGTGTGGTGTCGGTACGTGTGTGTCGACATGTCTGAGGTAAAAGGCTCCCCTAAGGAGGAGATGGAGCAAATATGTGTGTGAGAGGGTGTCTCCGTCGACAACGCCGACACCTGTTTGGATATGTGTAAGTGCTAAGGTGAATTTATTGCACAAAAGATTAGAGAACAGACAGGGAATCTACCCATGTCTGTCCCTATGGCACAGAGACCTTCAGAGTCTCTCAATGATCACTATCCAAAATAATAGACACTGATATCGACACGGAGTCTGACTCCAGTGTCTACTACGATAATGCAAAGTTACAGCCAAAATGGCAGAAAAGTATTCAATGTATGATTATTGTAATAAAAGATGATTTGCATATCACTGATGACTCATCTGTCCCTGACACGAGGGTACACATGTTTAAGGGGAAGAAAGCTGAGGTAAATTTCCCTCCTCTCATTAAGAAAAAGAGCGGGAATCTCCAGACAAGAAGCTGCAGCTTCCCACAAAGAATTCTCAGGGAGTATCCTTTCCCTACTAGGGCCAGGATACGATGGGAATCTTCCCCTAGGGTGTCACGTTTGCCCAAAAGGTAACCTGTCGTAACAGCTGTTCTCATCCTGCAGATAGCGTGCACATTCTGGTACACTACTCAGACCGGCGATTGTGTCGGCATGGGTTTATAGCGCTGTGGCAGCGTGGACAGATACCTTATCAGCAGAGATTGAGACCCTAGTATGTGTATGTATGTGTGTATATATATATATATATATATATATATATATATATATATATATATATATATATATATATATATATATATATATATAATGTGTGTGTGTATATATAGAGATATGTATATATTAAAGATGCTGTCTTAAGCGATATATATAATAAAACATGCCCAAAGAGACATGAGTATACTGGGTCCTAGAGTCGATTTCTGCTTGACGTGTCCTGTAGAATATGCAATGGACAGATGATGCCGACTTAAGAGGCATGTGGAAGGCTGAGGATTGTGTGGAGAAGGATTCTCGGACCTGGTCTCCACAGCTATAGCTGGTAATTCCTTTATTTTGCCTTATATTCCTGCACAGCCTAGGAAAGCACGTCATTATCAAATGCAGCCTTTCGAATAAAAAAACAAGAAAGTCTGAGGTGCGTCCTTTCTTGCCAGAGGCGGGGGCAGAGGAAAGAAGCTGCACAACACAGCTAGTTCCCAGGAATAGAAGTCCTCCCCGGCCTCTACAAAAATCCACCGCATGTCGCTGGGGCTCCACAGGCGGAGCTAGGCCCGGTGGGGGCACGTCTTCGTAAGTTCAGCCACAAGTGGGTTCACTCCCTGTTAGATCCCTGGGCAATAGATATTGTGTCTCAGGGATACAAGCTGGACTTTGAGAAGATGCCCCCTCACGACGGCCCTGCCGGCTTCCCCCCACGAGAGGGAAACAGTGTTAACTGCAATTCACAAATTGTATCTTCAACAGGTGGTGGTCAAGGTTCCCCTCCTTCAACAAGGAGGGGGTTATTATTCGACCATGTTGTAGTCCCGAAACCAGACGGTTCGGTCAGACCCATATTGAATTTAAAATCCCTGAACATATACCTGAAAAGGTTCAAGTTCAAGATGGAATCGCTAAGAGCGGTCATTGCAAGCCTGAAAGGGGGAGATTTTATGGTGACTCGGGACATAAAGGATGCATACCTTCATGTCCCCATATATCCGCCTCATCAGGCGTACCTCAGAATTGCGGCACAGGATTGTCATTACCAATTTCAGACGTTGCCGTTTGGTCTCTCCACGGCCCCGAGAATATTCACCAAGGTAATGGCGGATATGATGGTGCTCCTGCGGAAGCAAGGTGTCACTATTATCACATACTTGGACGATCTCCTCATAAAAGCGAGATCAAGAGAGCAGTTGCTGAACAGCGTGTCACTTTCTCTGGAAGTGTAACGGCAACACGGCTGGATTCTATATATTCCAAAGTCGCAGTTGATTCCTACAGCTCATCTGCCTCTCCTAGGCATGATCCTAGACACAGACCAGAAGAGGGTTTATCTCCCGATAGAGAGAGCTCAGGAGCTCATGACACTGGTCAGGAATCTATTAAAACCAAAACAGGTGTCAGTGCATCACTGCACTAGAGTCCTGGGAAGGATGGTGGCGTCATACGAGGCCATTCCCTTCGGCAGGTTCCATGCGAGGACCTTCCAATGGGACTTACTGGACAAGTGGTCCGGATCACCTCTTCAGATGCATCGGTTAATCACCCTATCCCCCAGGGCCAGGGTGTCTCTCCTGTGGTGGCTGCAGAGTGCTCACCTTCTCGATGGTCGCAGATTCGGCATTCAGGACTGGGTCATGGTGACCACGGATGCAAGCCTCCGAGGGTGGGGGGCAGTCACGCAGGGAAGAAATTTCCAAGGGCTGTGGTCAAGTCAGGAGACTGGCCATCACATCAACATCCTGGAACTAAGGGCCATATACAACGCCCTACGTCAAGTGGAGTCCCTGCTTCGCGAACAACCGGTTCTGATTTAGTCAGACAGTATCACCGCAGTGGCTCATGTAAACCGCCAAGGCGGCACAAGGAGCAGGGTGGCGATGGTAGAAGCCACCAGAATTCTTCGCTGGGCGGAGAATCACGTAAGCGCACTGTCAGCAGTGTTCATTCCGGGAGTGGACAACTGGGAAGCAGACTTCCTCAGCAGGCACGACCTCCACCCGGGAGAGTGGGGACTTCATCAAGAAGTCTTCATGCAGATTGCAAGTCGGTGGGAACTGCCACAGGTGGACATGATGGCATCCCGCCTCAACAAAAAGCTACAGAGATATTGCGCCAGGTCAAGAGACCCTCAGGCGATAGCTGTGGACGCACTGGTGACACCGTGGGTGTTCCCGTCGGTCTATGTATTTCCTCCTCTTCCTCTCATACCCAAGGTGCTGAGAATCATAAGGAAAAGAGGAGTGAGAACAATACTCTTTGTTCCGGATTGGCCAAGAAGGACTTGGTATCCAGATCTGCAAGAAATGCTCACAGAGGGCCCGTGGCCTCTGCCTCTAGGACAGGACTTGTGCAACAGGGGCCCTGTCTGTTCCAAGACTTACCGCGGCTGCGTTTGACGGCATGGCGGTTGAACACCGGATCCTAGCAGAAAAAGGCATTCCGGATGAGGTCATTCCTACGCTGATAGAGGCTAGGAAGGATGTGACTGCTCAACATTATCACTGTATATGGCAAAAATATGTGGCTTGGTGTGAGGCCAGGAATGCCCCTACGGAGGAATTCCAACTGGGCCTTTTCCTTCACTTCCTACAGTCAGGAGTGACTTTAGGCCTTAAATTGGGTTCCATTAAGGTTCAGATTTCGGCCTTATCCATTTTCTTTCAAAAAGAACTGGCTTCTCTGCCTGAAGTTCAGACGTTTGTTAAGGGAGTGCTGCATATTCAGCCCACTTTTGTGCCTCCAGTGGCACCTTGGGATCTTAACGTGGTGTTGAGTTTCCTGAAATCACACTGGTTTGAACCACTTAAAACGGTGGAAGTAAAATATCTCACGTGGAAGGTGGTCATGCTATTAGCCTTGGCTTCGGCTAGGCGTGTGTCAGAATTGGCGGCTTTGTCACATAAAAGCCCTTATCTGGTTTTTCCATGCGGATAGAGCAGAATTGCGGACCCGCCCACAATTTCTGCCGAAAGTGGTTTTATCGCTTCATATAAACCAACCTATTGTGGTGCCTGTGGCTACTACTGACTTGGAGGATTCCGAGTCACTGGATGTAGTCGGGGCTTTGAAGGTTTATGTAGCCAGAACGGCTAAGGTCAGGAAAACAGAATCTTTGTTTATCCTGTATGCTTCCAACAAGCTTGGGGCGCCTGCTTCAAAGCAAATTATTGCTCGCTGGATCTGTAACACGATTCAGCAGGCTCATTCTGCGGCTGGATTGCCGCTGTCTAAATCAGTTAAGGCCCATTCCACAAGGAAGGTGGGCTCTTCTTGGGCGGCTGCCCGAGGTGTCTCGGCATTACAGCTTTGCCGAGCGGCTACTTGGTCAGGTTCAAACACCTTTGCAAAGTTCTACAAGTTTGATACCCTGGCTGAGGAGGACCTTGTGTTTGCTCATTCGGTGCTGCAGAGTCATCCGCACTCTCCCGCCCGTTTGGGAGCTTTGGTATAATCCCCATGGTCCTTACGGAGTCCCCAGCATCCACTAGAACGTTAGAGAAAATAAGATTTTACTTACCGGTAAATCTATTTCTCGTAGTCCGTAGTGGATGCTGGGTGCCCGTCCCAAGTGCGGACTTCTTCTGCAATGCTTGTATATAGTTATTGCTTAAATAAGGGTTATGTTATGGTTGCATCAGGGTTGATCTGATGCTCTGTTGTTGTTCATACTGTTTAACTGGGTAAGTTTATCACAAGTTATACGGTGTGATTGGTGTGGCTGGTATGAGTCTTACCCGGGATTCCCAAAATCATTTCCTTGTACTGTCAGCTCTTACGGGCACAGTTTCTCTAACTGAGGTCTGGAGGAGGGACATAGAGGGAGGAGCCAGAGCATACCAGAATCTAAATTCTTTCTTAAAGTGCCCATGTCTCCTGCGGAGCCCGTCTATTCCCCATGGTCCTTACGGAGTCCCCAGCATCCACTACGGACTACGAGAAATAGATTTACCGGTAAGTAAAATCTTATTTTTTTCAACAGTATTTACTAGAGAGGACCCAATTCAGGGACTAACACATAATCTCAATAATGAGAATATTCCACTGATGGGTACTTATTTAAGCGAGGAAGTAGTCTGTGACCGATTAAAACATTTAAAGATTAATAAGTCACCAGGTCCCGATGGTATTCTTCACCCAAGGGTTCTAATGTAGCTTCATTCTGAACTTGCAAAACCGCTATCTTTGATCTTTGAGGATTCAGTAATATCAGGTATGGTTCCCAAAGACTGGCGTATAGCGGAAGTAGTGCCTATATTCAAAAAGGGAAGTAAAGCTGAACCAGGTAATTATAGACCAGTTAGTCTTACATCTATAGTGGGGAAAGTATTGGAAGGTATTCTAAGAGATAGTATTCAGAAGTTCCTTGAAGTCAATAAGGTCATTAAAAGGAATCAACATGGGTTTATGAAGGACAGATCCTGTCAAACCAACTTACTTGGCTTTTATGAAACAGTAAGCGCAAACCTAGATCAGGGTAAAGAGGTGGATGTAATCTTTTTAGACTTTGCCAAAGCGTTCGATACTGTACCACACATGAGACTTATCTACAAGCTACAAGAATCAGGGCTAGGAAGCACAATATGCACTTGGGTCAAAAACTGGTTAGATAATAGGGAGCTCCTGCTCCCATGAAGATTTATTTATTTATTTATTCTTTTCTTTTACTAGCCCAATCCCTCCTAACCAAAGGAAGGGTGCAGGTTTCCGATGACAAGATGGTAAATGCCCGATCCCACCTAAATGAAAGGGGGTGCAGGCTTGACCAGATGAAAAGGCTGCGTCCCCCAAATAAAAGGGGGACAAAGTCCAGGAGTGGAGACAATGATTCCTGCTGAAGGAGTCGGCATCTCCCTACCAGCGCCAACTGTGAGTATGAGGGGTTTTTTAACATAGAGAGGCCCCACAGGAAGGTTAGTGTAGCATATTTCTTTTTCCAGGCCCCCTTCCCCTCTAGCTCCCCATGCGATCATTGGAGCTGTTGTGGCTCAGCACACATTAGATTCAGCACTCAGGAGAGGCGCCGCTACGGGAGGGGTGAGAGAAGTCCCGTAGCGTGCGTCACCCGGGATGACTGAAGTGCCGCTGCGGGACTGAGTGGAGGAGGACCACGTTGGAGAGACTAGCAAGGCGCAGCTACGGGACTTAGTGAAAGGTCCCGTAGCGTGCATTACCGGGGGAGACAGTGGCACCGCTGCAGGACTTGGTGAGCGGTCCCGTAGTGTGCATCGCCATTGAAGAGAGGCCGCGAGGAAGACCTGGAGTGGCGCAGCTACGGGACTTAGTGAGACGGCCCCGTAGCGCGCGCGCACACCATAGAGGCTGCAGTGTTCCGCGTGGCTGAGGAGAGCCTTCAGCCGCGTGTGGGTAAATGTTTCACAGGACTCTGCAGTAACATGGGGGGTAGGCGCTCAGCAGACATCAGCGCGCATCCCCATATTGGTTTTAAAATAGAGTTTATTGTAGTGAGAATTGCTGGCCAGTACTTAGACTCATGATGTGACATGAATTTTTCAGTGTCGGCCATTTTAATTATTCCTCCCTTGCGCCATTTACGGGGAAGGGTAGCCCTCCCCCCTTGTATAGCAATCATAAGAGAAAAAGTTTCATGTGTAGCAATAGCTCCCTCTGCTGGTGACAACATATATTCAGTAATGTGAGATCTCCTGAACAAAAATACATTTACCATACCATTTATATTTTCAAAGGACTTCTCTTCTAAAGATCCTAACGAAAATACAAGGAAGCAAGCGGATCCCAACTCTCCCATCGCAGCTGAATTACAGTTGAGGTTTGGGGGTTGTATGTCGGCTGGTGTTTCATTTAATTTATTTTTTAGTTATTTTTATAAATATTATTTCTCTGACGTCCTAGTGGATGCTGGGAACTCCGTAAGGACCATGGGGAATAGCGGCTCCGCAGGAGACTGGGCACATCTAAAGAAAGCTTTAGGGTCACCTGGTGTGCACTGGCTCCTCCCCCTGTGACCCTCCTCCAAGCCTCAGTTAGATTTCTGTGCCCGACGAGAAGGGTGCACACTAGGGGCTCTCCTGAGCTCTTTGTGAAAGTTTTAGTTTAGGTTTATTATTTTCAGTGAGACCTGCTGGCAACAGGCTCACTGCATCGAGGGACTAAGGGGAGAAGAAGCGAACTCACCTGCGTGCAGGATGGATTGGGCTTCTTAGGCTACTGGACATTAGCTCCAGAGGGACGATCACAGGTTCAGCCTGGATGGGTCACCGGAGCCGCGCCGCCGTCCCCCTTACAGAGCCAGAAGAGCGAAGAGGTCCGGAAAAATCGGCGGCAGAAGACGATCCTGTCTTCAGATAAGGTAGCGCACAGCACCGCAGCTGTGCGCCATTGCTCTCAGCACACTTCACACTCCGGTCACTGAGGGTGCAGGGCGCTGGGGGGGGCAGCGCCCTGAGACGCAATAAATCGATAAAAAAACCTTATATGGCTAAAATAAATGCATCACATATAACTCCTGGGCTATATGGATGCATTTAACCCCTGCCAAAACATACAGAAAAAGGATGATAGGCTCCGCCCCTTTCTCGGCGTCCTTATCTCCTCAGCACACTGGCGCCATTTTCCCTCACAGCTCAGTTGGAGGGAAGCTCCCTGGCTCTCCCCTGCAGTCACTACACTACAGAAAGGGGTTAAAAAAGAGAGGGGGGCACAAATTAGGCGCAGTATATAACAATACAGCAGCTATAAAGGGAAAAACACTTATATAAGGTTATCCCTGTATATATATAGCGCTCTGGTGTGTGCTGGCAAACTCTCCCTCTGTCTCCCCAAAGGGCTAGTGGGGTCCTGTCCTCTATCAGAGCATTCCCTGTGTGTGTGCTGTGTGTCGGTACGTTGGTGTCGACATGTATGAGGAGAAAAATGATGAGGAGACGGAGTAGAGTGTCTGAAATAGTGTTGTCACCCCCTAGGGGGTCGACACCTGAGTGGATGAACTGTTGAAATTGCGTGACAGTGTCAGCTTTGTATAAAAGACAGTGGTTGACATGAGACAGCCGGCTACTCAGCTTGTGCATGTCCAGACGTCTCATACAGGGGCCCTAAAGCGCCCGTTACCTCAGATACAGACGCCGACAGGGGTACTGACTCCTGTGTCGACGGTGAAGAGACAACCGTGATTTCCAATAGGGCCACACATTGCATGATTGAGGCAATGGAAAAAGTTTACACTTTTCTGATAATATGAATACCACCAAAAAAAGGGGTATTATGTTTGGTGAGGAAAAACTTCCTGTAGTTTTCCTGAATCTGAGAAATAAAATGAGGTGTGTGATGATGCGTGGGTTTCCCCCCGATAACAATTGATATTTTCTAAAAAGTTATTGGCAGTATACCTTTTCCCGCCAGAGGTTAGGGTGCGTTGGGAAACACCCCCTAGGGTGGATAAAGCGCTCACACGCTTGTAAAAACAAGGGCTCTACCCTCTCCTGAGATGGCCGCCCTTAAGGATCCTGCTGATAGAAAGCAGGAGCGTATCCTAAAATGTAATTACACACATACTGGTGTTATACTGCGACCAGCAATCGCCTCAGCCTGGATGTGCAGTGCTGGGTTGGCGTGGTCGGATTCCCTGACTGGAAATTTGATATCCTAGATAAGGACAGTATATTATTGCCTATAGAGCAATTAAAAGATGCATTTCTATATATGCAGGATGCACAGCGGAATATTTGCCGACTGGCATCAAGTATAAGTGCGTTGTCCAATTATTCCAGTAAAGTGGTCAGGTGATGCGGATTCCAAACGGCATTTGGAAGTATTGCCTTAAAAGAGGGGATGTACCCCAGGTCGCCTCTCAAAATAAGACGCTGTATTATCAGGCGCAGTCCTGGTTGGCAGGCGGACAAAAGGGTTCCTCTTTTCTGCTCGTGACAGAGGGAGAGGAAAATGGCTGCAGAGATCAGCCAGTTCCAAGGAACAGAAACCCTTTTCCGCCGCTGCCAAGCCCTCAGTATGACGCTAGGGCTTTACAAGTTCAGGCACGGTGGGGTCCCGTTCTCAATGAATTTCAGTGCGCAGTGGGCTCACTCGCAAGTAGACCCCTGGATCCTTCAGATAATATTTCAGGGGTACAAATTGGAATTCGAGACGTATTCCCCTCGCCGTTTCCAAAAGTCTGTTTTACCGACGTCTCCCGCTGACAGGGAGGCAGTTTTGGAAGCCATTCACAAGCTGTATTCCCAGCAGGTGATAATCAAGGTACCCCTCCTGCAACAGGGAACGGGGTATTATTCCACACTATTGTGGTACCGAAGCCAGACGGCTCGGTGAGACCGATTTTAAAATCTAAAATCTAAAATCTTTGAACACTTGCATACAGAGGTTCAAATTCAAAATTGAGTCACTCAGAGCAGTGATTGCAAACCTGGAAGAAGGGGACTACATGATGTCTCGGGACATCAAGGAAGCTTACCTTCATGTCAAAATTTACCCTTCTCACCAAGGGTATTTCAGGTTATGGTACAGAACTGTATCAGTTCGGACGCTGCCGTAGGGATGGTCCACGGCACCCCGGGTCTTTACTGAAGTAATGACCGAAATGATGATATTCCTTCGAAGGAAGGGAATTTTAGTTATCCTTTACTTGGACGATTCCCTGATAAGGGTAAGATCCAGGGAACAGTTGGAGATCGGTGTAGCACTATATCAGGTAGTGTTGCGGCAGCACGATTGGATTTTCAATATTCCAAAATCACAGCTGGTTCCGACGACTTGTCTTCTGTTCCTAGGGATGATTCTGGACATAGTCCAGAAAGAAGGTGCTTCTCCCGGAGGAGAAAGCCAGGGAGTTATCCGAGCTAGTCAGGAACCTCCAAAAACCGAACCAAGTCTCAGTGCATCAATGCACAAGGGTTCTGGGTAAAAATGGTGGCTTCCTACGAAGCAATCCCATTCGGCAGATTCCACGCACAGTGGAACCTTCTGGACAAATGGTCCGGGTCGCATCTTCAGATGCTTCAGCGGATAACCCTGTCACCAGGGACAAGGGTATCCCTCCTGTGGTGGTTGCAGAGTGCTCATCTTCTAGAGGGCCGCAGATTCGGCATTCGGGACTGGGTCCTGGTGGCCACGGATGCCAGCCTGCGAGGCTGGGGAGCAGTCACACAGGGAAGGAATTTCCAGGGCTTATGGTCAAGCCTGGAGACATCTCTTCATATAAACATTCTGGAACTAAGGGCCATTTACAATGCCCTAAGTCAAGCGAAACCCCTGCTTCAGGGTCAGGCGGTATTGATCCAATCGGACAACATCACGTCAGTCGCCCACGTAAACAGACAGGGCGGCACGAGAAGCAGGAGGGCAATGGCAGAAGCTGCAAGGATTTTCGCTGGGCGGAAAATCATGTGATAGCACTGTCAGCAGTGTTCATTCCGGGAGTGGACAACTGGGAAGCAGACTTCCTCAGCAGACACGACCTTCACCAGGGAGAGTGGGGACTTCACCCAGAAGTCTTCCACCTGATTGTAAACCGTTGGGAAAAACAAAAGGTGGACATAATGGCGTCCCGTCTAAACAAAAAACTAGACAGATATTGCGCCAGGTCAAGGGACCCTCAGGCAATAGCGGTGGACGCTCTGGTAACACCGTGGGTGTACCAGTCAGTGTATGTGTTCCCTCCTCTGCCCCTCGTACCAAAAGTACTGAGAATCATAAGAAGGAGAGGAGTAAGAACTATACTCGTGGTTCCGGATTGGCCAAGAAGGACTTGGTATCCGGAACTTCAAGAGATGCTCACGGACGAACCGTGGCCTCTACCTCTAAGAAAGGACCTGCTCCAGCAGGGGCCTTGTCTGTTCCAAGACTTACCGCGGCTGCGTTTGACGGCATGGCGGTTGAACGCCGGATCCTGAAGATCCCTACCCTGGTCAAGGCCAGGAAAGACGTAACCGCAAAACATTATCACCGCATTTGGCGAAAATATGTTGCGTGGAGTGAGGCCAAGAAGGCCCCTACAGAGGAATTTCAACTGGGTTGTTTCCTCCATTTCCTGCAAACAGGACTGTCTATGGGCCTAAAATTAGGGTCCATTAAGGTTCAAATTTCGGCCCTGTCGATTTTCTTCCAAAAAGAACTGGCTTCAGTGCCTGAAGTTCAGACATTTGTAAAAGGGGTACTGCATATACAGTCTCCTTTTGTGCCTCCAGTGGCACCTTGGGGATCTCAATGTTGTGTTGAGTTTCCTAAAGTCACATTGGTTTGAACCACTCACCACTGTGGACTTAAAATATCTCACATGGAAGTGACGAGTTAGCCCTGGTTTCAGCCAGGCGGGTGTCAGAATTGGCGGCTTTATCATATAAAAGCCCTTACTTAATATTTCATTCTGAAAGGGCAGAATTGAGGACTCGTCCTCAAATTTTCTACCTAAGGTGGTTTCTGCATTTCACATGAACCAACCTATTGTGGTACCTGCGGCTACTAAGGACTTGGAGGATTCCAAGTTGCTTGACGTGGTCAGGACCCTGAAAATACATGTTTCCAGGACGGCTGGAGTCAGAAAATCTGACTCGCTGTTTATCCTGTATGCACCCAACAAACTGGGTGCTCCTGCTTCTAAGCAGACGATTGCTCGTTGGATTTGTAGTACAATTCAGCTTGCACATTCTGTGGCAGGCCTGCCACAGCCAAAAATCTTAAAATGCCCACTCCACAAGGAAGGTGGGCTCATCTTGGGCAGCTGCCGAGGGGTCTCGGCTTTACAACTTTGCCGAGCAGTTACTTGGTCAAGAGCAAATACGTTTGTAAAATTCTACAAAGTTGATATCTTGGCTGAGGAGGACCTGGAGTTCTCTCATTCGGTGCTGCAGAGTCATCCGCACTCTCCCGCCCGTTTGGGAGCTTTGGTATAATCCCCATGGTCCTTACGGAGTTCCCAGCATCCACTAGGACGTCAGAGAAAATAAGAATTTACTTACCGATAATTCTATTTCTCGTAGTCCGTAGTGGATGCTGGGCGCCCATCCCAAGTGCGGATTGTCTGCAATACTGGTACATAATTATTGTTACCAAAAAATTCGGGTTATTGTTGTAGTGAGCCATCTTTTCTAGAGGCTCCTCTATTATCATGCTGTTAACTGGGTTCAGATCACAAGTTGTACAGTGTGATTGGTGTGGCTGGTATGAGTCTTACCCGGGATTCAAAATCCTTCCTTATTGTGTACGCTCGTCCGGGCACAGTATCCTAACTGAGGCTTGGAGGAGGGTCATAGGGGGAGGAGCCAGTGCACACCAGGTGATCCTAAAGCTTTCTTTAGATGTGCCCAGTCTCCTGCGGAGCCGCTATTCCCCATGGTCCTTACGGAGTTCCCAGCATCCACTACGGACTACGAGAAATAGAATTATCGGTAAGTAAATTCTTATTTTTAGCCTGTTCTGGTTTCTATATAAAAAAAGAACAGTGTTTCCAGCCCGATCCGATAACTTTGCTTCCGTCATTTCTAACAGCCTTTCTCTTCCTAGTTTAAAGGGTGAAAGCGCCACAAAATACCCTGGTAGGGAATTTCAATGACAGGTCTAAAGCACAGACCTCCAAGAGGGCAGAGACCTGTTACGTTTGTACGAACTGTAACAAAGCACGCGGGTTGGCCACCTCCTGCTTAGAAAGGAAGCTCCACCTGGGAGCAGTGCTCTGTCTCTATCACCTTGTACATAGAATCTCCACTGAGATGCCGGAATCCCGCACGCAACAATTAGTGCTGCTGGATTCTCCAAGATTATTAAAAAGATTTTTCATCAGGTTAACGCCTCCAGCACAAGCAAGGCGGGTAAAAGGCCTATTCCTGTTGTAACGGGAAGAGGATGAGGCTTTTCTCATTAATACACAAGGGTGAGTTGTTTACATCTGAGCTAGACGCCGATTGTCCACAAAGGACGCGGCAATCTCAGGTCTTGATTATTTCATCACAACAAGCTGAGATCCTAAAACTTTAAGGTATAATAAGAGACAGAGCCAGTAGCTTCGGATGGTTTGAATCCCAAGAGCGCGTTCCGCAGCATTTCCCATTCCTAAATTCCTCCAGTCTTTAATGGAAGAGTCCGGGAACCAACCTGACAACCGTGTTCAATTTCCAAACAGGGTTTTTAGTAACTGATCCCCTACCTAAGGGTATAATGGATAAGTGGGAGATTCCGCCGGTAGTGGATGTTTTCCCAGGAAGGTTGTCAAAAAAAAACAATCTTACCGTTACCTAATGAAACGAAGTAGAAAGTTCACCCATCTTTAAAGTCAATTTTTGTAGCAGATGCAGCACAGAGACCTACGGTCGTCTGCGCTTGGGGTTAACGTGGCCATGGGAGCATGGTCTGGAAAGAAATTACTCAACTGGCGGGACACAATTGAAATTCAGCTTCATACTTGTGTCAAGCCTATAGACATTACGCATCTCTACATCAGCCATATCCGCTAGAGACTCTGACACCAAGGGGCGGTAGACTCCATCCCCCTTTGAGGAGGTGAGGTTTTTCGGTCCAGTGTTAGCCAGGAGGATTCGCAAGCTACAGCGTCCACTGGTCTGCCCACTCCTTATACACGAGCCACTCCACAGTTTAGGAGAGGTTCTGGAGGGCCAGCGGGTAATTCCTTTGGCTCTCAGTCCTTACACGCCCCAGGAAGAGGTTTCGGTACACAAGTACGTGGGGGCAGAGATGGAGGCCGCTCACAGGCAGCAGCCAGAAAAGCGGGATGAACCTGCTGACCAGAGATTGTAAACGCTACTGCCAACAATTGGAACTTAGCTACGTTCGGGGGTCATTATTCCGGTGACCGCTCCTCAAAAAAGGAACATTTTTTTTTATGCCAATCTTTCTGTCGTGCAAAAAGTGGTCCGGACAGGCAGGCCGAGACTCGATCTAACCGTTTTAAACCGGTCTCTCAGTGTCCTCTAAATCAAGCTGGAATCAATCCAGTTGGTTATTGCAGGCTTGGAACATGCATATGTGCTTATCCCAATCTGGGCTCTTCAACAGGCTTACTTGAGGTTCGCACTGCGGATGGGTCGCCACCATTTCAGGGCCTTGCCGTTCGGTCTATCATCGGCCCCCAGGTTCTTTACGAAGATCAGGGCATTCATGGTTGCAGAATCGGGACTGTTGAGAGTCACGATTAGTCCTTATCTAGGCGACCTGCTAATCAAGGCATCCTCTCGGGACCAGTTGGTCAGGGATGTTCAAACGTCTCATCCATTCTCATTTCACATGGGGGGATTGTGAATTTCCAGAGATCCAACCTCATGCCAATTCAACGGATTCAGTTCCTCGGTCTCATCTTGGACACGGTACTATTAAAAGTATTCCTACCAAGGAACAAGGTCCTGGACCTACAGAGATTAGTGGCTCAGGTACTAAGGTCACAAAAGGATTCTATACACCTCTGTGTGGAATTTCTCGGGAAGTTGGTGATATCTTTCGAAAATCCCCAGTAAGGCAGCTTTCATTCCCGACCATTACTGATGAACCTCATTGCTCAGGGAGCAAGGTCACACTGGCTTCTACACAAAGAATCCGACTTCCACCAGGCATACGCACCTCCTTAATTTGGTGGGTCTTGCGCAGGAATCTCGCAGCAGGCTAGAGATTCGGCATTTGGGATTGAAGGGATCCTGCAACAGACACCCAGTCTCAGAGGTTGGGGTGCCGTCTGGGAGGAGCATTAGTTTCAGAACAGATGGACGCTACTGGAAAGCAGCCTACCCTTACACATTCTCGAACTCGGAGCAGTTTACAGGGCCCTTTTTCTTAGCCAAAGGCCCAGTTATGGGTCAACACATAAAGATGCAGTCGGACAATGTCACGACGACGGCAGACGTAATCGGTCATGGAGAAGCGGGATGGCGTTAAAGGAAGCCACAAAAGATTTTGTTGTGGGCAGAAAGGCGAAACGTCATCCTCTCGGCAGTGTTCATTCCAGGGGTGGAGAACTGGGGTGCGGATTATTTCAGTCGCCAGGTCGTGCATCCATGGGAGTGGTACCTACATCCACGCAATTTCAACTTGGTGGTGAGATGGGGCCTACCTCAGGTCGACCCAATGGCGTCTCGACAATACCATCAGCTGCCCAGATAGATGTCCAGGACAAGTGATCCAGCAGCTGAAGGAGTGGACGCATTAACATTTCTTGATGTTATAAAAAGGTTTCCATTTTTGTTTTTTTTCACCTTTCCAACTCGTACTCGGGGCTCTGAGTAAAAAAAAAAAAAGGGAGTTGATACGAGAGCGAGTGTCTGTGATTCTAATCGCACCGGATTGGCCCCGCAGGAGTTAGTACTCAAACCTGCGTGGGTTACTAACTGAAGATCCTTGAAGGTCTCCTCTGAGAGGGGACCTGCTATCTCAGGGACCGTTCCAACTCCCAGAAACAGGCTGTGGTTCCCGTCAAGGCTATTGAAACCCGGATTTTAAGGAACAGAAGTATACCACGATCGTACATTCCTATGGTGATTGCCGCTAGGTAGCCGGTCACAGCCATGTACTGCAACAGGATTTGGAAGAGGTACATGGCTTGGTGTCCAGAACGTGGGTGGAATTCGAAGCACTTCCACTTATTCAGACTTCTACTCTTCCTTCAGGCCGGTCTCGATTTAGGACTGAGGCTGGGCTCTCTGCAGTTATAATTTCGGTTCTCTCCGTCCAATTTCAACAGCGATTAGCATCCTTGCAGAAGTCAAACCTTTTTACAGGGGGTTCTGCGGATAGCAGCCCCTTTTCTTTCTCCTACACCATGGGACTTACATATGGTGTTGGAGATTTTGACATAACCTACTTTTGAACCGCTAGCAAAACCAGTCTTGAAATATATTTCTTGGTAGGTCACGTTTTTGCTTGCCTTGGCTTCGGCCAGGGTTTTTTTTATGTTGCGTGCCTTAGTGTAAGAGCCCCGTTTGGACTTTTCAGGAGGATAGGGCAGAAATCCGTACAGGAGCAGAACCCCTGCCTAAGGTTGTTTCGGGGTTTCACGTAAACCAGCCCATTGTGGTCCCATCCTTCCGGGGTCTTGCAGATGGGGACGTGTCCTTGGATGTTGTCCGAGCTTTACGGGTATACGTACAGGTTCCGTCATCCTTCGGAAGGTCAGTTCATTCGTTTGTTCTTCATACTGGGCCTAAGAAGGGTTGGCCAGCACCTCAGCGGTCTTTGTCTCGCTGAATTGGACTTGCCATTCGGCAAGCTTATATTTCCTGTGGAAAACAGGTTCGAGTTCAGACGGGTGCTCCTACCACCCGATTGGTGGATTGCTTTGTGGGCGGTGGCCAGAGGTGCTTCCACTGCTCAACTCTGCGGAGCGGCGACGTGGTCTTAAGCCCACACGCTCGCAAAATTTTACAAGTTTGATACCTTTGCGTCTGGAGACTCTAAGTTCGGACGTTTAGTTTTGCAGGCCACCGACAGCACTCCCTCCCTTGGGGGATAACTTTGGGACGTCCCCTACTGTATAGGACTCCAGTGTCCCCTAGTGGATGAAAGAGAAAAGAGGATTTTGGTACTTACCGATAAATCCATTTCTCTGAATCCTCTAGGGGACACTGGACGCCCGCCTCGGTGCTGTCAACCCGCTGTGTTCAAATGATTTGTACAAACAGCGTTAGTTTTTCGGTTAAGAGTTTCTTGGATGCTGTTTGTTATGTTGTACGCTTCGGTTCCTCGCCATGTGCTATAGTATCATGTCCTATTCTCTCAGTCACAATTTTCCAAACTGAGGGAGGAGGGATGTGAAGGGGGAGGAGCCGGCTGTGCAGACAATGCTAATTTTAGATTGTGCCACACCTCCGGTTGCAAGCTTCACACCCCTACTGTATAAGACTCCAGTGTCCCCTAGTGGATTCAGAGAAATGGATTTATCGGTAAGTACCAAAATCCTCTTTTTTCAACTTGGACTGAAGTGCTAAGTGGTGTGCCGCAAGGCTCAGTATTAGGACCGCTATTGTTCAATATTTTCATTAACGACCTAACAGAAGGTCTAGAGAGCATGGTGTCAATTTTTGCAGATGATACCAAATTGTGTAAGGCTATAAATACAGAGGAGGATGCCGAGTCTCTTCAGAACGACTTAGTTAAATTAGAAGCATGGGCAGCCAAATGGAGAATGCGCTTCAACACAGACAAGTGTAAGGTAATGCACTGTGGTAACAAGAACAAAAATTACACCTACCTACTAAATGGGGTAAAATTAGGGGATTCTGTACTGGAAAAGGACTTAGGTGTCCTCATAGATAGCAAACTAAGCAGTAGTACCCAAAGTAGGACTGCAGCAAAGAAGGCTAATAAGATATTAGCATGCATAAAACGGGGTATTGATGCTAGGGACGAGAGTATTATACTCCCGTTATATATAAATCACTAGTGAGGCCACACCTTGAATACTGTGTACAATTCTGGGCACCGTACTACAAAAAGGATATCCTGGAGCTAGAAAAGGTTCAGAGGAGGGCGACCAAACTAATTAAGGGTATGGAGACGCTGGAATACGAGGAAAGGCTTGCAAGACTAGGCATGTTTACACTGGAAAAGCGGAGACTAAGAGGGGATATGATCAACATCTACAAATATATAAGGGGACAATACACAGAGCTTGCGCAGGACCTGTTTTTGGTTAGATCAACACAGAGGACTCGTGGACACTCGCTCAGGTTAGAGGAGAGGAGATTCCGCACAATACGGCGTAAAGGCTTTTTCACGGTAAGGACGATACGTGTTTGGAATTCCCTGCCCGAGGGAGTTGTAATGGCGGAATCTGTCAACACCTTTAAGAATGGGTTAGATAAATTCCTAATGGATAAGGATATCCAGGGTTACGGGACATAGTCACGCATTATAGTTATTATAAAAAGAGGGGTAAAACGTAACGGCAGTCATCAAATTCAGTCAAAATTTTATACAAAATAATCGTGCATAGGAGACCACAAATAGGTTGAACCCGATGGACAATTATCTTTTTTCAACCTTAGATACTATGTTACTATATTACTATGATGCACCTGTGTATGTGCGGCACTAGCGAAGCATGTTGCACCTGTGTGAGTGTGTGTGGATCTAGCGGAGCCTGTTGCACCTGTGTGTGTGTGTGTGTGTGGGCGGCACTAGTAGAGCATGATGCACTTGTGTGAGTGTGTGCGGCACTAGCGGAGCCTGTTGCACCTGTGTATGTGTGGCAATAGCGGAGCATGATGCACCTGTGTGAGTGTGTGCGGCTCTAGCGGAGCGGGGAATGAGTGGAGAGTGGGAGCTGTGTGACTGTGGATCCCACCCATGATCGGTCTGTATTACAGAACAAGAGCGAGCTGCTGCCCACCGTGCAGGCCCTGGAGAGCCTGGGATACTGCCTGTACGCCAGTCTGGGCACTGCGGACTTCTACACAGAGCATGGCATCAAGGTGAGCCAATGTCTCTCACACCTCTAGTCTTTGCTGGACACAGAGACTGCCCAGCGTAACCTCCTAACCGCCTGCTTGTCTTCTAGGTGAAGGCCATGGATTGGCCCTTCGAGGACACTGACAGTGATGGGCCCTTAAAGGAGAAACAGGGAAGCATCATGGACCACCTGGCTGAGAACCACTTCGATCTGGTCATCAACCTTTCCATGCGGAACTCTGGAGGGCGCAGGCTCTCCTCCTTTGTTACCCGGGGGTACCGCACCCGCCGCCTGGCTGTGGATTACTCCGTGCCCCTCATCATTGACATCAAGTGCACTAAGCTGTTTGTGGAGGCAAGTTGGAGGGCTTGTTGGATGGGCTTCAGAATTTGCTGACGTAGCCGGTTATTTTATGTTCCCTTCCTTCTGTTCCAGGCTCTGCGTCAGATCGGAGCAGCCCCTCCTGTAAAGATGCATGTGGACTGTATGACGTCCCAGAAACTCATCAGACTTCCAGGTGAGGCCCTTGTGTATGGTAGCGCTTGTATTGGGGAGTCTAGAGGTGAGAGGGAGGATTGTGGCTAGGTATAGTGAGGCTAGAGGTCGGAGGGAGGATTATTGCTCGGAATACTGAGGCTGGAGGGAGGATTATTGCTTGGAATACATAGGCTAGAGGCCGGACGGAGGATTATTGCTCCGATACTAAGGGAGGACTATAGCTCAGAATACTGAGGCCAGAGGCTGGAGGGAGGATTATTGCTCGGAATACTGAGGCTAGAGGTCGGAGGGAGGATTATTGCTCAGAAGACTGATGGCGTGTAGGGGTGCGGAGGTCAGGCTGAGGGGGAGGGAGGAGGGTGACGTCCTATGTAACGGGAGCTGATGGCATGTAGGGGAGCAGAGGTCAGGCTGAGGGGGAATGAGGGTGACGTTTTCTGTAACAGGAGAGCTGATGGCGTGTAGGGGAGTGGAGGTCAGGTTGAGGGGGAGGGAGGAGGGTGACGTCCTATGTAACGGGAGCTGATGGCATGTAGGAGATCGGAGGTCATGCTGAGGAGGAAGGAGGAGGGTGACGTCCTATGTAACGGGAGCTGGCATGTAGGGGAGCGGAGGTCAGGCTGAGGGGGAAGGAAGGTGGTGACGTCCTATGTAACAGGGGAGCTGATGGTGTGTATGGGTGCTGAGGTCAGGCTGAGGGGGAAGGAGGAGGGTGACGTCCTCTGTAACGGGAGCTGATGGCATGTAGGGGAGCTGAGGTCAGGCTGAGGGGGAGGGAGGAGGGTGACGTCCTATGTAACGGGAGCTGATGGCATGTAGGGGAGCGGAGGTCAGGCTGAGGGGGAAGGAAGGTGGTGACGTCCTATGTAACAGGGGAGCTGATGGTGTGTATGGGTGCTGAGGTCAGGCTGAGGGGGAAGGAGGAGGGTGACGTCCTCTGTAACGGGAGCTGATGGCGTGTAGGGGAGTGGAGGTCAGGCTGAGGGGGAGGGAGGAGGGTGACGTCCTATGTAACAGGGGAGCTGATGGCATGTAGGAGAGCGGAGGTCAGGCTGAGGAGGAAGGAGGAGGGTGACGTCCTATGTAACGGGAGCTGATGGCGTGTAGGGGAGCTGAGGTCAGGCTGAGGGGGAGGGAGGAGGGTGACGTCCTATGTAACAGGGGAGCTGATGGCATGTAGGGGAGCGGAGGTCAGGCTGAGGGGGAAGGAAGGTGGTGACGTCCTATGTAACAGGGGAGCTGATGGTGTGTATGGGTGCTGAGGTCAGGCTGAGGGGGAAGGAGGAGGGTGACGTCCTCTGTAACGGGAGCTGATGGCATGTAGGGGAGCTGAGGTCAGGCTGAGGGGGTCCATGGTACTTTTGCATGTGGGGTGTATCTGTCGTGCAATGTTCCTGATTCCTCCTCCTCCTCCCTCAGGTCTGATCGATGTACATGTGCATTTGCGGGAACCTGGAGCCACCCACAAGGAAGACTTCTCCTCCGGTACCGCGGCAGCTCTGGCTGGTGGCGTTACCATGGTATGCGCTATGCCAAACACCAGTCCTGCCATCACTGATGCCGCCACCTTCCTACTGGCGCAGAAGGTCAGGAAACCATGTAACTTTGTTGTGGTTGGGAAATGTAACGTGTGTGAGCAGCCAGAGTCGTTGCCTTTATCACCCTGTATTGTTACACTGTGCTTCCTTCCATCAGCTGGCGGAAGCGGGTGCCCGCTGCGACTTCGCCCTCTTCCTTGGAGCCTGCTCAGAGAACCCTGGCACCCTCTCTCCCATTGCCAGCTCAGCTGCTGGTCTCAAGATGTATCTGAATGACACCTACTCTCAGCTCAAGATGGACAATGTGTCGCTGTGGATGGAGGTGAGTCTGACCTCTGCTGACCCGGCTCGCAGGTCTCTGCTCGAGGTGACCAGAGTCGCACGTGTCTGCTGTTCTCATTGGCTCGCTTAGTATATTGTTCTTCCTCTTCCAGCACTTTGAGAAGTGGCCGTCTCGCTTGCCCATTGTGGCTCACGCAGAGAACCAGACCGTTGCCGCAATCCTGATGGTGGCCCAGTTATACAAGCGCTCCGTGCATATCTGTCACGTGGCTAAGAAAGAGGAGGTATGTCCCCAGTTACCGTGTCCTCCTGTGATTGTCTCATAGCTCACCCACTTATCAGGTACTCCCACCCGCAGATCCTGATCATTAAGACCGCCAAGCAGAAAGGAATCCAGGTAACCTGCGAGGTGGCTCCGCATCACCTGTTCCTCTGCCTCGATGACCTGGAGCAGCTCGGTCACAAACGGGGACAGGTGCGTCCCATGCTGGGCACTAGAGAGGACTTGCAGGCCCTGTGGGATAACCTGGAGGTGATAGATTGCTTTGCAACAGATCACGGTAAGAATGGTGTAAGGTGTGGGGGAGCAGGGGGAGGCAATGTTAGTCTAGGTTTAATCTAGGTGTGGTCCTTGGAGATGTGAGGGTCCTGGCAGTGAGTCTTCAGCATATACATGACCTCATTAGCTGATCAATGAATCCTGGTGGGACAGAGACACTGTGATGGGGGTGACTACTGTGGGTGAGGGTGGGTCAGAGAGATGCGGTGATGGTGGCGGCTCCTGTGTTGGTGGGTCAGAGAGACTGCGTTGGGAGCGGCTCTTGTGGCTGAGTAAGGGTCAGAAAGATGCAGCAATGGGGGGAAGGGGGTAGGTCCTCTGAGTGTGGGTGAGGGAGTGGGTATGAGAGCGATGGGGCCGGGCCTTATGAGAAAAAGGGGGTCTGAGCGACGTTGCCAGGCCCTGTGAGTGAGAGAGACAGCAATGGGGTTGGTTGTTGTGAGTGAGGAGGGGGGAGGTCTGAAAGAGTGATGGGGCCGGGCCTTGTGAGTGAGGGTGGTTTAGAGAGGCAGCGATGGGGATGGGTCCTGTGAGGGTGGGTCTGAAAGCGATGGGGATGGCTCCTGTGAAGGTGGGTCTGAGAAAGTGATGGGGGCAGCTCCTGTGATGATGGGTCTGAGAAGAGTGATAGGGTTGTGTCTGAGAGCGATGGGGTTGGCACCTGTGAAGGTGGCTCTGAGAGCGATGGGGATGGCTCCTGTGATGATGGGTCTGAGAAGAGTGATGGGGGTGGCTCTGAGAGTGATGGGGTTGGCACCTTTGAAGGTGGCTCTAAGAGCGATGGAGATGGCTCCTGTGAAGGTGGCTCTGAGAGCGATGGCTTCTGTGAAGTTGGCTTTGAGAGCGATGGGGATGGCTCCTGTGAAGTCGGGTCTGAGAGCGATGGGGATGGCTCCTGTGAAGGTGGCTCTGAGGGCAATTTGGTTGGCTCCTTTGAGTGAGGGTGGGTCAGAGACACTGCGATGGGGGTGGGTTTTCAGAGCAGTGGGGCTGGCCCTGTAGGTGAGGATGGGTTAGAGAGGGTGGTAGTCATGTGACCGCCGGTCGGCTGACCGACAGTCACATGACCTCCTCCGTGAGCCCGACGGCTCACTATCCTGATGGTCGGCATGCCGACCAACAGGGACTATTTCCACTCGTGGGTGTCCACGACACCCATAGAGTGAGAATAGAACCCGTGGCGACCGCAGGTCGCCACCGAGCCCGCAGCGTGGCGAGCGCAGCGAGCCCGCAAGGGGCTTGCTGCACTCGCCCCTCCCCGCCGGGATCCCGGCGTCGGTATGCTGCCGGGATCCCGGCGTCGGTAAGGTGACCGGCGGTCAGGAGACCGCCGGTCACCCGTACTACACCCGTTAGAGAAGCAGCTATGGTGCAGCTCCTGTGAGTAAACGGAGTTGTGGGTCTGAGAGCGATAGGGTTGGCTACTGTGAGGGTAGGTCTGAGAGAGCGATGGGGTCATGCTACTGTGATGGTGGATCGGAGAGCGATGGGACGACTTTTCTGAGTGAGGGTAACTGGTAATCTCTGTCCTTCCTCTAGCCCCTCATTCTGTTGAGGAGAAGGACAGTCCTAATCCACCCCCAGGGTACCCTGGCTTGGAGACTATGCTGCCTCTGCTTCTTACCGCGGTCAGCGAGGGTCGGCTGACTATCGATGACATCATCAAACGTTTGTACGAGAACCCACGTAAAATCTTCTCCCTCCCTGTACAAGAGAACACGTACATTGAGGTGAGTGTGTGTGACCCCCTCCTGTACTGCTGCGCCTGCCTGTTACCGCTGACCCTGAATGTACGAGTGTTGCCTTCACATCACTCGTTATTCGTCACCATGAATGTGTGTTTCTTACACATAAGGCTCTTACCCAAACTACACCAACATACGTCTCCTCACTCTATCCCCCCAGCTCACCCCCCTCCAACATACCTCTCCTCACTTACCTCACTCTATCCCTCAACCCACCCCTCCAGTCTGTGTGTGGTTTGTGTCTCAACCACACTCATTACCTTCTCCCACACACACAGCAAGACTCCAAACAATCAAGCTCTCCCAAGACCTCCCCGCTCCAGACACGCAACCTACATCCCTCTGTACAGTCCCCAGATAACCTCCAGCTATACCACACCATTACCTCCCCAGTTTACAGTCCCCACATATCCTCCATCCGGTATTCCACACCATTACCTCCCCAGTGTACAGTCCCCACATATGCTCCATCCGGTATTCCACACCATTACCTCCCCAGTGTACAGTCCCCACATATCCTCCATCCGGTATACTACCCCATTACCTCTCCTTTGTACAGTCCCCATATAATGTCACACACGTTCCTACACTCGCACATATCGCTGACCCGGGACAGAATTGCGGTGTGACTGCTTACCAAGAACCCCTGCAATATGGCCGGACCACTATGCTATAGGTAGCGCCTATCCTTGTGTATCAATGCCTATATCCCTACAGAGTGTAAACCTGTGAGCAGGGCCTTCCTACCTCTGTCATTACCCAGTTTTGTTCTATTACTGTTCTTCCCGATTGTAACACACAATGGAACATGCTGGTGTTCTCTAAGTACCTTAATAAATACATTAAAAATCCCTACATGTTACTGTGAGACGTCCCACGTAACCCACAGATGATGCCCATAGCGGTTCCTGGCCCCTCACGAAAGTGCTCCACCGAACATACCCAGCATGAGACGTCCCACGTAACCCACAGATGATGCCCATAGCGGTTCCTGGCCCCTCACACCAGTGCCTCCACCTTACATACCCAGCATGAGACGTCCCACGTAACCCACAGATGATGCCCATAGTAGTCCCTGTCCCCTCACACCAGTGCTCCCCCTTACATACCCAGCATGAGACGTTCCACGTAACCCACAGATGATGCCCATAGCAGTTCCTGTACCCTCTCACCAGTGCTCCATCTTATGCCCGGCATGAGACGTCCCATGTAACCAACAGATGATACCCATAGCAGTTCCTGTCCCCTCACACCAGTGCTCCACCTTACATACCAGGCATGAGACGTCCCACGTAACCACAGATGATGCCCATAGCAGTTCCTGTCCCCTCACACCAGTGCTCCTCCTTACATACCCAGCATGAGACGTCCCACGTAACCACAGATGATGCCCATAGCAGTTTCTGTCCCCTCACACCAGTGCTCCCCCTTACATACCCAGCATGAGACGTCCCACATAACCCACACATGATGCCTATAGTAGTACCTGTCCCCTCTCACCAGTGATCCCTCTTACATACCAGACAGGAGACCTATGTAAGCCACAGATGATGCCCATAGCGGTACCTGTCCCCTCTCACCAGTGATTCCTCTTACATACCCAGCATTAGACGTCCCACGCAACCCACAGATGGTGCCCATAGCGGTTCCTGGACCCTCTCACCAGTGATCCCACTTACATACCCAGCATTAGCCTTCCCACGTAACCCACAGATGGTGCCCATAGCGGTACCTGTCCCCTCTCACCAGTACCAGTAATCCCTTTTACATACCCAGCATTAGACGTCCCATGTAACCCGCAGATGGTGCCCATAGCAGTACTTGTCCCCTTTTACCAGTGATCCCTCTTGCATACCCAGCATGAGACCCCCCCCCCCCCACCCGAGACCCACAGATGATGCCATAGCTATTTTTATCTATCTTTCTCTGCACAAAAGAAAATTGCATCAGACAGCTCATACTTTTTGACCCTGCTGAGTTCCCAGCTGCAATGTATCCAATAATCTACCACAGACATATTGGCGCCTTGCCTATTCTTATATGTCACACATGGCTCCTGCTGAGCTTTTCCCTATATAATGCTAAGCATCCTCCCATTACCCTTCCGTGCCTCTTTTGCCTATCGCCCCATGCCCTCTCGCTAACGTTCTGCTCCCCACATTCCATCTCCCCTCAGGTGGACCTGGAGCATGAGTGGGTCATTCCACAGTCCATGCAGTTCACAAAGTCTAAGTGGACCCCATTTGAAGGGATGAAGGTGAAGGGAGCGGTGCGCAGGGTGGTGCTGCGAGGTGAAGTGGCGTACATCGATGGCCAGGTACGTCGCCTTTTCCGGCGTCAGTAGAGTAGGCTCGTCCACGCTCACAATGTACTTACCCTCTACACGCCGTGCTGCTCGTCTCTTCCCTAGGTCCTAGTGCCAGCAGGTTATGGTCAGGACGTCAGAAAGTGGGCCACTCCTCTGCCGTCACCGACTCTCCCAACCCCCAGCAAAGAGATTATCAAGGTAAGTAGGAAGGAGAGCTCAGGTCACAGAGGTCCATCATTGTGTGTAATGCAGCGGTGTAGTGGTTTACGCTGGTGGTCAGGACGTTGCTTTGTTTCGGTATGTTTTATATCATTTCTACGGTTTCTGTCAGACTCCAGAGCGCCATCGTCATGTGACCATGCAGAGCGAAACCATTCGCAGCAGGGCGCCCAGCCCACGCAGAGCCGGCCCGGCAGGAGATGCCCGCTTCCACCTGCCCCCCAGGATCCATCGCGCCTCTGACCCCGGCCTGCCAGGTGAGGAAGGGGCTGTCTGTGCACCCATCTACACTTATTGTACAATAGAACGTTTTACTATATGGCCTTGTACCGATTCCGGTGTCCGCACCCCACCAATGTAAGGGGCTCTCGTCGAGCGGTCTGGGGAGGAGACTTACGGTAAGTGTAAGGAGTCATTATGGGGAGAGAAACGCAGTGACCCGGAGAATAACTTCCTAACATTGTGTCCTGGTATCTAGCACCCTGGAAGATGTCTGTCGCCCGGCGCCAGGGAGCCGCCACAAGGGTAACTTTATATGAACGAGCGGGGTGCTAATCAGTGCTCGGTGGTGGGATGAAATTATTCCTAATCACTCAGCAGGTTAACGCTAACCCCCCGATCAGTGACTCCACTAAGCTGCCACGTCTGTCAGGCCACAGATTCCCCATAAGCGGCAGTAATAAAGGATCTCGCACTATAGATGAACCTTTTTTCCCTGTAGATTACGCCAGTGGTTACCCAAATGACCATCAACCAATGGCCAAATTCAGCGGCAAGTAGAGGATTGTAAATTGGCGTGAAGGCGGAGCTATATGAGTGACCAATCAGAGGAAAGTACACTATATGGATAAAAGTATTTGGCCGCATGTATAATTATTGAATTTGTTGTGAAAAGCTCAGTGACTTCCAGTGTGGTCCGGCTCAGTGGTGCGGTGATAGGACGCCACCTCTGTAATAAGACGGTTCCTGATATTTCATCCCTGCTGGATATTCCACGGTCACCTGTAAGTGATATTATTAGACAGTGGAAGCGTTTAGGAACAGCAGCAACAAAGTGGAAGACCATGTAAATCACAGAGCGTGGACACCAACTGCTAAGGCGCATGGTGTGTAAAAGTCGCCAGCGCTCTGCTGATTCCAAAGCTGACGAGTTCCGGACTTCCACTGGCATTAATGTAATCACAAACGCTGTGCTGCGGGAGCTTAATGAGATGGGTTCCATGGCCGAGCAGCTGCATGCCAGCCTCACATCACCAAGTCCATGCCAAGCGTCTGATGAAGCGGTGTAAAGCACACCGACACTGGACTGTGGAGCAGTGGACACGTGTTCTGTGGAGTGGTGTAAAGCACACCGACACTGGACTGTGGAGCAGTGGACACGTGTTCTGTGGAGTGGTGTAAAGCACACCGACACTGGACTGTGGAGCAGTGGACACGTGTTCTGTGGAGTAGTGTAAAGCACGCCGACACTGGACTGTGGAGCAGGGGACACGTGTTCTGTGGAGTGGTGTAAAGCACACCGACACTGGACTGTGGAGCAGTGGACACGTGTTCTGTGGAGTGGTGTAAAGCACACCGACACTGGACTGTGGAGCAGGGGACACGTGTTCTGTGGAGCGGTGTAAAGCACACAGACACTGGACTGTGGAGCAGTGGACACGTGTTCTGTGGAGTGGTGTAAAGCACACCGACACTGGACTGTGGAGCAGTGGACACGTGTTCTGTGGAGTAGTGTAAAGCACGCCGACACTGGACTGTGGAGCAGGGGACACGTGTTCTGTGGAGTGGTGTAAAGCATGCAGACAGTGGAGCAGTGGACACGTGTTCTGTGGAGTGGTGTAAAGCACGCCGACACTGGACTGTGGAGCAGTGGACACGTGTTCTGTGGAGTGGTGTAAAGCATGCAGACAGTGGAGCAGTGGACACGTGTTCTGTGGAGTGGTGTAAAGCAAGCAGACAGTGGAGCGTGGAGCAGTGGACACGTGTTCTGTGGAGTGGTGTAAAGCACACAGACACTGGACTGTGGAGCAGTGGACACGTGTTCTGTGGAGTGGTGTAAAGCACGCCGACACTGGACTGTGGAGCAGTGGACACGTGTTCTGTGGAGTGGTGTAAAGCATGCAGACAGTGGAGCGTGGAGCAGTGGACACGTGTTCTGTGGAGTGGTGTAAAGCACACAGACACTGGACTCTGTGGAGCAGTGGACACGTGGTCTGTGGAGTGGTGTAAAGCACACAGACACTGGACTGTAGGGCATTGGACACGTGTTCTGTGGAGTGGTGTAAAGCACACAGACACTGGACTCTGTGGAGCAGTGGACACGTGGTCTGTGGAGTGGTGTAAAGCACACAGACACTGGACTCTGTGGAGCAGTGGACACGTGGTCTGTGGAGTGGTGTAAAGCACACAGACACTGGACTGTGGAGCAGTGGACACGTGTTCTGTGGAGTGGTGTAAAGCATGCAGACAGTGGAGCAGTGGACACGTGTTCTGTGGAGTGGTGTAAAGCACGCAGACACTGGACTGTAGGGCATTGGACACGTGTTCTGTGGAGTGACGCATCACTCTTCTCTGTCTGGCAGTCAGATGGGTGAGCCTGGGTTTGGCGGATGCCGGGAGCACGTTACCGGCGTGACTGCATTGTGCCAGCTGTGAGGTTTGGGGGAGGAGGGGTAATGGTAGGGGGCTGTTTCTCAGGGTTTGAGCTAGGACCCTTATCTCCAGTGAAGGGCAATCTTACTGCTTCAGCGTATAGCGACATTTTGGACAATTCTATGTTAACAACTTTGTGGCACCAGTTTGGGGAAGGCCCTTTTCTTTTACAATATGACTGCGCCCCAGTGCACACAGCAAGGACTATGAAGACATAGGGGGTCATTCCGAGTTGATCGCTCGCTAGCTACTTTTTGCAGCGCTGCGATCAGATAGTCGCCGCCCATAGGGTAGTTTATTTTTGCTTTGCAAGTGTGTGAACGCCTGTGCGACCGAGAGGTACAAAAACAGTTTGTGCAGTTTCTGAGTAGGTCTGAACTTACTCAGCCGCTGCGATCACTTCAGTCTTTTTGGTCCCGGAATTGACGTCAGACACCCGCCCTGCAAACGCTTCGACACGCCTTCGTTTTTTCCAACCACTCCCAGAAACCGGTCAGTTGCCGCCCACAAACGCCCTCTTCCTGTCACTCTCCTTGCGATCGGCTGTGCGAATGGATTCTTCGTTACATCCATCGCTCAGCAACGATCCGCTTTGTACCCGTACGACGCGCATGTGGTGCATACAAATGCGCAGTGGTGAGCGCAGCGAAAAAACCTAGTGTGCGATCAGGTCGGAGTGACCCCCATGGTTTGAGAAGTTCAGTGTGGAAGAACTGGACTGGCCCACACTGAGCCCTGACCTCTACCACATCGATCACCTTTGGGATGACAGGAACTGAGATTGCGAGCCAGGCCTTCTCCTCCAACATCACTGTCTGACCTCATAAATGCTCTACAGAATAACTGACCTCATAAATGCTCTACAGAATGACTGACCTCACATTCCCACAGAAACACTCCAGCATCTTATAGAAAACCTTCCAAGAAGAGTGGAATCTGCTGTAGCTGCAGAAGAGGGATCAGCTCCATAAAGTTAATGAACACAATGTCGGTACAGCCGCTGGAGGTGTAATGGTCAGACGTCCGGGTACTTTTCTCCATATAGTGTATATCTGGGAGCAGTCTGCTGCCTGTTTGTCTGCCGCTCCCTGGGCTGTCTCACGTTGGCATGTGCTGTGTGTAGCAGTGGTGGGCAGTCACCATTACGCTGTATGTACGCAGGCCGGGAACGGCAGGCAGTCGCCGCTGTTGCGCAGAACCGGTGCTGGCTGAGGGGTGGGGGCTTGCCGCTGAATGTTGCCGGAAAGGTCTAAATCCAGTGTGGTGTGTGTTGTGGTCATTTGCCAAGCTCTGTTCTGCGGGGAGGGGGCTCCGAGTGTTTATCTGTTTTGTGTTTACACAGTCACACCCCCCCCCCCCTTTCCCAGAGCGTCCAGCAACGTCCATGAACGTAGGTATAGTCCTGTAACAGGTCACGCTAGCTGCTTTGTGCAAAATCTGCTGCTGTATCCTCTCTCCGGCAGTAGGTGGCGCTGTGTACCTCTGTATTCATCCCTTCTGTACTGACTGCAGGATCTGACTGTAATGTAACATCTATATACAGTGTAGCAGGTGCCGCGTGCCGTCCGTGTACTATGTAGCGCTATGTACTGTGACTGTAATGTAACATCTATATACAGTGTAGCAGGTGCCGCGTGCAGTCCGTGTACTACGTAGCGTAACATCTATATACAGTGTAGCAGGGGCCGCGTGCAGTCCGTGTACTATGTAGCGCTATGTACTGTGACTGTAATGTAACATCTATATACAGTGTAGCAGGGGCCGCGTGCGGTCCGTGTACTATGTAGTTCTATGTACTGTGACTGTAATGTAACATCTATATACAGTGTAGCAGGGGCCGCGTGCAGTCCGTGTACTACGCAGCGTAACATCTATGTACAGTGTAGCAGGGGCCGCGTGCAGTCCGTGTACTATGTAGCGCTATGTACTGTGACTGTAATGTAACATCTATATACAGTGTAGCAGGGGCCGCGTGCAGTCCGTGTACTACGTAGCGTAACATCTATGTACAGTGTAGCGGGCCGCGTTCGGTCCGTGTACTATATAGCGCTATGTACTGTGACTGTAATGTAACATCTATATACAGTGTAGCAGGGGCCGCGTGCAGTCCGTGTACTACGTAGCGTAACATCTATGTACAGTGTAGCGGGCCGCGTTCGGTCCGTGTACTGTATAGCGCTATGTACTGTGACTGTAATGTAACATCTATATACAGTGTAGCAGGGGCCGCGTGCGGTCCGTGTACTATGTAGTTCTATGTACTGTGACTGTAATGTAACATCTATATACAGTGTAGCAGGTGCCGCGTGCAGTCCGTGTACTACGTAGCGTAACATCTATATACAGTGTAGCAGGGGCCGCGTGCAGTCCGTGTACTATGTAGCGCTATGTACTGTGACTGTAATGTAACATCTATATACAGTGTAGCAGGGGCCGCGTGCGGTCCGTGTACTATGTAGTTCTATGTACTGTGACTGTAATGTAACATCTATATACAGTGTAGCAGGGGCCGCGTTCAGTCCGTGTACTATGCAGCGTAACATCTATGTACAGTGTAGCAGGGGCCGCGTGCAGTCCGTGTACTATGTAGCGCTATGTACTGTGGCTGTAATGTAACATCTATATACAGTATAGCAGGGGCCGCGTGCAGTCCGTGTACTACGTAGCGTAACATCTATGTACAGTGTAGCGGGCCGCGTTCGGTCCGTGTACTATATAGCGCTATGTACTGTGACTGTAATGTAACATCTATATACAGTGTAGCAGGGGCCGCGTGCAGTCCGTGTACTACGCAGCGTAACATCTATGTACAGTGTAGCAGGGGCCGCGTGCGGTCCGTGTACTATGTAGCGCTATGTATATAGATATTACATTACAGTCACAGTATATAGCGCTACGTAGTACACGGACTGCACACGCCCCTGTTAAAATGTATATAGATCTTACATTACTGTTATGTAAGATCTATATACAGTGTAACAGGGACTGCGTGCGGGAAGCAGTCCTTATATTACTACGTAACGCTATGTAATGTAAGATCTGCGTAGCGATATGTAATGCAAGATCTGTATACAGTGTAGCAGGGACTGTGTGCTGGAAGCAGTCCTTATATTATTATGTAGCGCTATGTAATGTAAGATCTGTATACAGTGTGGCAGGGACTGCGTGCGGGAAGCAGTCCTTATATTACTATGTAGCGCTATGTAATGTAAGATCTGTATACAGTGTAGCAGGGACTGTGTGCGGGAAGCAGTCCTTTTATTAGTACGTAGCGCTATGTAATGTAAGATCTGTTTTCAGTGTGGCAGGGACTGCGTGCGGGAAGTAGTTCTTACATTAGTACGTAGCTCTATGTAATGTAAGATCTGTATACAGTGTGGCAGGGACTGCGTGCGGGAAGCAGTTCTTATATTACTATGTAGCGCTATGTAATGTAAGATCTGTATACAGTGTAGCAGGGACTGTGTGCGGGAAGCAGTCCTTTTATTAGTACGTAGCGCTATGTAATGTAAGATCTGTTTTCAGTGTGGCAGGGACTGCGTGCGGGAAGTAGTTCTTATATTAGTACGTAGCGCTATGTAATGTAAGATCTGTATACAGTGTGGCAGGGACTGCATGCAGGAAGCAGTCCTTATATTAGTACGTAGCGCTATGTAATGTAAGATCTGTATACAGTGTGGCAGGGACTGCGTGCGGAAGCAGTCCTTATATTACTACGTAGCGCTATGTAATGTAAGATCTGTATACAGTGTAGCAGGGTCTGCATGCAGGAAGCAGTCCTTATATTAGTACGTAGCGCTATGTAATGTAAGATCTGTATACAGTGTGGCAGGGACTGCGTGCGGGAAGCAGTCCTTATATTACTACGTAGCGCTATGTAATGTAAGATCTGTATACAGTGTGGCAGGGACTGCGTGCGGGAAGCAGTCCTTATATTACTACGTAGCGCTATGTAATGTAAGATCTGTATACAGTGTAGCAGGGACTGCATGCAGGAAGCAGTCCTTATATTAGTACGTAGCGCTATGTAATGTAAGATCTGTATACAGTGTGGCAGGGACTGCGTGCGGGAAGCAGTCCTTATATTACTATGTAGCGCCATGTCATGTAAGATCTGTATACAGTGTAGCAGGGACTGCGTGCGGGAAGCAGTCCTTATATTACAATGTAGCGCCATGTAATGTAAGATCTGTATACAGTGTGGCAGGGACTGCGTGCGGGAAGCAGTCCTTATATTAGTACGTAGCGCTATGTAATGTAAGATCTGTATACAGTGTGGCAGGGACTGCGTGCGGGAAGCAGTTCTTATATTAGTACGTAGCGCTATGTAATGTAAGATCTGTATACAGTGTGGCAGGGACTGCGTGCGGAAGCAGTCCTTATATTAGTACGTAGCGCTATGTAATGTAAGATCTGTATACAGTGTGGCAGGGACTGCGTGCGGGAAGCAGTTCTTATATTAGTACGTGGCGCTATGTAATGTAAGATCTGTATACAGTGTAGCAGGGACTGTGCGGGAAGCAGTTCTTATATTACTATGTAGCGCCATGTAATGTAAGATCTGTATACAGTGTGGCAGGGACTGCGTGCGGGAAGCAGTCCTTATATTAGTACGTAGCGCTATGTAATGTAAGATCTGTATACAGTGTGGCAGGGACTGCGTGCGGGAAGCAGTTCTTATATTAGTACGTAGCGATATGTAATGTAAGATCTGTATACAGTGTGGCAGGGACTGCGTGCGGAAGCAGTCCTTATATTAGTACGTAGCGCTATGTAATGTAAGATCTGTATACAGTGTGGCAGGGACTGCGTGCGGGAAGCAGTCCTTATATTAGTACGTAGCGCTATGTAATGTAAGATCTGTATACAGTGTGGCAGGGACTGCGTGCGGGAAGCAGTTCTTATATTAGTACGTAGCGCTATGTAATGTAAGATCTGTATACAGTGTGGCAGGGACTGCGTGCGGAAGCAGTCCTTATATTAGTACGTAGCGCTATGTAATGTAAGATCTGTATACAGTGTAGCAGGGACTGCGTGCGGGAAGCAGTCCTTATATTGATACGTGTCTCTGTAGTGTGATCCGATCTTGCCTCTGACTGATGACTGCTGTGTACTTTGTAAGGGGCTCATTGTGTATTGGGCTTATCTCCTGCTGTAGATTGTAGCACAGAGCTTGGCAGATGCGCCCACACCCTGTCTGCATGTATGTGGTCACACGTGACTTGTTGTGGAACTAACATGTCTGCATGGTTTGTCTCCGTGTCAGCAGCAGAGGAGCAGAAAGACAGGATGGTGAAGAAGCCGACGGAGCCAGGTTATTTTATATTCTGTACATTCTCTGTGTCGCTCTCCTCAGACTATAGGACACACGGTGCTCTCCGATATTACGCCTGCTGGCCGCCGTACCGCTGTCTGTGGAGGGATTACGGCATCTGGGTCACCTGCCATATTAGATGTGACGGAGAGATTATAGCAGACATAGCTGGTGAATGGGCGGTGTGCGGGTAGTAGGTGCCCTGGTGGGAGTATTATGGGGGTCAGCCTTTTCCTACAGCTGAATAGGAGCAACACCTGGAAGGGGTGCAATCTGTTTGGAGTTTGTATGTTCTCCCCGTGCTTAAGTGGTTTTTCCCCAGAATCCATAAATATGCTGGTAGATTAATCTGCTCCTGACGGTAATACACATGAACACTAGTGTGTGTGTGTGTGTGTGTGTGTATGTGTGTGTTTAGGGCAGACTAGATGCGCCAAGTGGTTCTTATCCGCTGTCACAGTCTGTTTCTGTACTCACCCTGTCATGTATTTTGTGCCCTCAGATCTGTTTCCTATCCAGGACGGTTACACCTATCCACCTCCAGTCCCTCGAATCATGTCCCCCCAGAACATGCCCACGCAAAGTCTTCCCCACGTGCAGACCTCCCCCCTGCTGCACCCACTGATTGGGCAGCACATCATGTCCGTCAAGCAGTTCAGCAAAGATCAGGTGAGGCTGTCATCCCAGGTTCTAGTCATTGCGTCACACCCTGGCCAGGTTCTTTAGTCATTGTGTCACGCCCTGGTCAGGTTCTCTAGCCATTGCGTCATTCCCTGGCCAGGTTTTCTAGTCATTGCGTCACGCCCTGGTCAGGTTCTCTAGTCTTTACGTCAGGCCCCGGACAGGTTCTCTAGTCTTTGCGTCAGGCCCGGACAGGTTCTCTAGTCTTTGCGTCAGGCCATGGTGAGGTTGTCTAGTCATTGCGTCAAGCCCTGGCCATGTTCTCTAGCCATTGCGTTGTGCCTTGATCAGGTACTCTAACCATTGCGTTGTGCTTTGATCAGGTTCTCTAGCCACTGTGTCACGCCCTGCCAGGCTCTCTAGTCATTGCATTACACCCTTGACAGGTTCTGTAGTAACTGTGTCACACCCTGGCCAGGTTCTCTAGTCATTGATCCACACCCTGGCCAGGTTCTCTAGTCATTGATCCACACCCTGGACAGGTTCTCTAGCCATTGCGTTGTGCTTTGGTCAGGTTCTCTAGCCATTGCGTCACACCCTGGACAGGTTCTCTAGCCATTGCGGCACACCCTGGACAGGTTCTCTAGTAACTGCGCCACGCCCTGTAAGCTCTCAGTATTAGTGTTGGACAGGATATTCCTTGTTGCTGCCACAACGTGATCCATCCTTTTTCTCCCGCAGATGTCGCATCTGTTCAATGTGGCGCACACTCTGCGGATGTTGGTGCAGAAAGAGAGGGGTCTGGACATACTGAAGGTTCTCACGCTATTTCTTCTAGACCTCTCCTCTTGGTCTTCTTGCAGTGGGTGTTTTCTCGCGGTCTCACACTCTGTCCCCTCTCTCAGGGTAAGGTGATGGCGTCTATGTTCTTCGAGGCGAGCACGCGGACCAGCAGTTCCTTTGCAGCAGCCATGCATCGCCTTGGGGGGTCTGTCATCAGCTTCTCGGAGACCACCTCCTCCTCTCAGAAGGGAGAATCTCTCACGGACTCTGTGCAGACAATGAGTTGCTACTCTGATGTCTTAGTGGTGAGACACCCGGAGCCCGGCGCAGTGGAGGTAAGAGTGTTACTATTCGCCAATCCACCCGCCATCTCCCACGTTGTCTAATCGGTTGTTGTATTATCCCCAGCTTGCTGCCAAACACTGCCGGAAGCCTGTTATCAATGCTGGAGATGGGGTGGGAGAGCACCCGACTCAGGCGCTGCTGGATGTATTCACTATCCGGGAGGAACTGGGAACAGTCAATGGGATGACGGTGACTTATTTATTATTATTATTATTATTAACTATTTATTTTATAGTGCAGCAAATTTCGTTGCGCTTTACAATTGGAAACAGTGATAAAACAAAGTTGGGAAATAACAGTCATAAGAGGTAGGAAGGCCCTGCTCGCAAGCTTACATGCCATAGAGAGAGGGGCTTTGCTGCACATTGATAGGTGTTATTTATTGTATAATGGTCCACTAGATTGCAGAGGTTCTTGGGCTGCATGATATGGTCACGCGGGAATGTTGGCCTGGGGTCAGGAGGCTGAGAGAGAGAAGACATGAGGATATGTGTGGACTGTACAGTGGGTATATAATTGGATAGGAAAGCTATGAAGGTAATGTGAGCGATTCCGCAATGTGATAAGCTGCCTGAAGAGGTGAGTTTTCAGGGAACGCTTGAAGGTTTGGAGACTAGAGGAGAGTCTTGTGCGTGGGAGGGCATTCCACAGAGTGGGTGCAGCCCAAAGAAAGTCCTGCAATTGTGCATGAGAGCGAATGAGTCTGAATGAGAGACGTAGATCTTGTGCAGAGCGGAGAGGTCGGGATGGGAAATATGAGATGAGAGAAGCTATGTTGGTGCAGTTTGGTTAATGGCCTTGTGTGTGGTTAACAGTATTTTATATATGGAATACAGTAGAATACAGGTAACCAATGGAGGGACTGACAGAGCGGATCTGCAGACGATGAACGTCTGGCAAGGAAGATTAGCCTCGCAGCTGCAGTCAGAATGGATTGTAGTGGTGAGAGTCTATGTTTGGAAAGACCGGTCAGGAGACTATTACAATAATCAATGCGGGAGATAATGATGGATTAGAGAAGTGAATGTAGAAATAAGTGAGAGCAGTGGTTGCATAGAGGTAGGTAGTTGTTGAAAATGAATAGCATTAATAATTCTGCCATTTGGAGGAGGATTGGAGGACTTCAGTGACATTGAGTTTGTAGTAATGGTGGAGAGCATGCAGGTGATAAGGTTGTGATTTGTGAGAGGGAAAGGAGTGTTAGTAATTTCAGAAACTGAGCATAGTCTGGTGAATACTAGATCAAGGCAGTGATGAGTAGAGGTCAGTCCATTGGGAGAGGCTGAGAGAGGAGGTTAGAGAGAGTAGTTGTGGCATGAGTAGCAGATTTTGGACTATTAATAGCGATATTGAAATCAACCAGGATGATAATGGAGAGGTCAGAGGATAGGAAGTGAGGGAGCCAGGCAGAATAATGTTTCAGAAATTGGGTTGCCCAGGTGGGCAACATGTAGAGAGACTGGAGTTTAAATCCGAATAGAATGTACTACAAATTATGTGAATGTGAGTGATGGGGAACCTGTGGTAGAACGGTGTATGTGAGGGATTGGGATAGTAACATTACAAACCCACCTCCTTTACTGTTACCAGGCCTGGAGGTGTGTGAAATAGAGACCACCATGTGACAGTGCTGCAGGGAAGGCTGTGTCTGATTGTGTGGGCCATGTTTCTGTTACAGCCAGCAGGTTGAGGTTGTTAGGTATGAAGAGGTCATGGATGGATGTTAATTTGTTACAGAGCGTGCATTCCATCAGATACATTTTAATTATTTGGAGGGTGATGGGAGACGCATGATGTTTATGAGATTAGCTGAATTTATATATTGCTGTGAGGTAAGTGGTTTGTGCCCGAATTTGGTGACATGTTACCAGCTAATTGAAGCAGGAGAGAGAAATAAATATACTTGTAGGAGGCTTGTGAATGTTTTTTTTTATAGTGAAGGGTTGTGGATGTTATTGTCACTGTATGAAGATAAGTAAAGAGCCCATAAATAATAAGAGGGGAGTAGATAATTGAGGCGGCAATGTGTACAGAGTGGTGAGTTGCAGGGAGATTAAGGGATATAATTGCTTTGACGACAATGCCATGGAGTGAAATAAAGAAAAGCAATTTGTGGTACATGGTGTGTTTGAAATAAAACTAAATTATTTAGGCTTAGAGCGTAATGCAGTTGCAATTGTTAAAGTTAAACATTCAAATACCTGTTTTCTGATGTTGATTTTCAAACCGTGTTATGATCATTTTGTGTATGTCAACACACATTAACCAGCTCAGCTGACCCTAGATTGCACCTACAGGATTACTATGGCGCATTAATACAGACTACCAGTGAGGCAAATGTAAAGCTAATAAAAGGTGATAAATTACACTATGCAAACACCAGCCCAGTATGCCTTCATTAACTCTGCAGCACTGAGCAATATTTTAAACACAGGTATTTACAATTGCACGCAATTCATGACATCACAACTGTTTTTTTTTCTTCATATATACAAATTGGTTGCGTAGTGTTCTCAAGACAATGAAAGTATTTCAGAATGAGGAATATGAACATATATTTAAATACAGATTAGTTTTCATTAGGGTATCATCTGTATACGGACGATACTCGACTCTACCTATTCTCCCCAGATTTGTCACCATCTGTATTGGGCCGTGTCACTGAATGCCTTTCTGCCGTTTCATCTTGGATGACATCTCACCACCTCAAACTTAATATTTCCAAAACAGAAATAATTATATTTCCACCGGCCAATAGTAGTTATAAACCTGATATCTCTATCACTGCTGAGAACTCGACAATGGCCGTAGCTGGTATCCTGCTGGTCTGTGATTTCCCTGTAGACTTATATGTGATCCTCTCCTTCCTAGATAACGATGGTCGGGGATCTCAAGCACGGTCGCACTGTGCATTCTCTTGCCTGCCTCTTAACCCAGTACCGGGTCAACCTGAGATACGTCACGCCCAGCAGTCTGCGGATGCCCTCGAAGATCATTCACTTTGTCGCTTCCAGGGGAATCAAACAGGTGAGGAACCACCGGCTTCTGAGATGGCGGTGTGGGTGAGATAGATAGATAGATAGAGATATATATATATATATATATATATATATATATATATATATATATATATATATATATATCTCTATGTATATGCGATAGCTGGGGGTGACAAGTGTGGGGGTGGGGGCTAGCTGTGTGGACTGGCTATATCGGGTAACAACGGTTTGGGCAGGCTGTATAGGGGTGTTATCTATGTGGTTGGGTTAAGTAGGGGGGTGGGCTATATAGGGGTCGGTGGTTTAAATGGGGGTGGTAGCTGGGTTTCTGAGGATGGCGTGGGCACGTCTTGGTTTCTGGGGTGGAGAGGGGAAAGGTGGGCACGTCTTGGTTTCCGGGGTGGAGAGGGGGAAGGTGGGCAGACCTTGGTTTCCAGGGTGGAGAGGGGGAAGGTGGGCAGACCTTGGTTTCCGGGGTGGAGAGGGGGAAGGTGGGCAGACCTTGGTTTCCCGGGGTGGAGAGGGGGAAGGTGGGCAGACCTTGGTTTCCCGGGGTGGAGAGGGGGAAGGTGGGCAGACCTTGGTTTCCGGGGTGGAGAGGGGGAAGGTGGGCCGACCTTGGTTTCTGGGGTGGAGAGGGGGAAGGTGGCAGACCTTGGTTTCCGGGGGGGAGAGGGGGAAGGTGGGCAGACCTTGGTTTCCGGGGGGCGTAGGCAGACCTTGGTTTCCGGGGTGGAGATGTAGTGTTCACGCTAGGCTGTTTTAGCAGAGCGCCGCGCCCTGTCTGATTTTTTTTTCAAAGGCAAAACCCGCCCTGTCCTTTCTGCGGCTCCCTGCTAAAGCAGCCTGCCCGCTACCTGCTCTCCCAGCATGTACAGATGCCGTGCGCACTGCATCCATTCACGCTACGGGAGAGCGCTTGGGGAAGCCCAGCTTTAGTGGCGGCCCCCCCCCGGCCCCTTTAGTGACGCTGCCGGCCGCCCACCCACGCCCGCTTTTAGTGATATGCCGCTGGCTGCCCACGCCCACTTTAGTGATATGCCGCTGGCTGCCCACGCCCACTTTAGTGACATCTGTGGGGGCCGCACTGTCTGCTCTATAGATGTCTTAGATCCATGCCCCCAATTTGCATACCCACGCCCCGTTTTCAGACGCGTGCACAAGTGCACCGACAGACCGGTGCCCTGCGGGATCAGTAGCGAGGGGAAGGTGGGCACGCCATGGCTTCCTGAGTGGGCTGTATACAGACATTTGTTGTCTCCCCGCACCTAGGAGGAATTTGCGAGCATTGAGGAAGCGCTGCCAGACACGGACGTCCTCTATATGACGCGGATACAGAAGGAGAGGTTTGCCAGCAAGGAGGAGTATGACAATGTGAGAACTGGGCGGCTGGGGTAAGGGAGGATTGTGCAAGGGTGAGATCTCCTTCTGACCCCATTTCTCTGCCTGGTTTTAGTGTTTTGGGCAGTTTATCCTCACGCCCCACATCATGACCCGGGCCAAGAAGAAGATGGTAGTGATGCACCCCATGCCGCGAGTCAATGAGATCAGGTAAGGGGCGGGACCGCGGCGGGGTCTGTACGATCTCGCCGTATGAGGTCATTCATTATTCCACCGCTGATCGTGTCTCTGTCTCTTTTCCAGCCTTGAAGTAGACTCGGACCCCCGCGCTGCATACTTCCGCCAGGCTGAGAACGGGATGTACGTGCGCATGGCGCTCCTCGCCACCGTGCTGGGCAAATACTGAGCTTTGGGCCGGCACCTCTCTATAACAGGAGGGATCCATACTTCAACATCTGGATCTTCTCCGAGACCTTAGATCTCTCCTGGAAATGCTGCGGGAGCAGCGCAGATCCCGGTCATGTTCTAGACTCGCATGTTTGCAGATTCTATGGTGTTCCGTCGCTGTTACCCGATACTGTACGTCTACGCCCCACGCTTCCCTTCCCTGCACAGGTCGCCGTGGTGTCAGGTTGTTTTGTGTCCAGTGTCTACGCTGATCGCTGGGCTGGTTCCAGAGTGTCTCCTTAGTCGCTGCCCCGCATCCGGCCGTGGTGTGCCCAGTCATTAATGCAGCAGCTGTGCCCCCGTACAGATAGCGTCAGTCACGTTGGAATACACCATTATCAGCAGCCTGAAGGCTGGCAGTACCCGCTGCACCTTCCTGACCTCGTGCCGGCGTCCTGTAGGACCTGACGTAATAAAGATGAGATCCTGTATGAGCTCCTGCAAGTAATGGTCTACCCAATATCTGCCGCTGATCCGTAGCGAATACATTAGTGCTCTGCTTTCCTCTACATGGTACACCCCGGACAAGTGCCCCCTGCGTAGACGTGACGGCGTCTCCGGCGGACAAGAGTGCTTTTCACTGTACGGCCCTGTGGCCTCTGCTGCTCAGATTAGTTGCTCGTAGTGAGGACCAGGAGGAGGGAGGGGGGTGCGGATGGGGGGATGAACGGTTTTATAATGTGAAGTTACAGGGAACGCTTCTCTTTTCTCCTTTTTTTTTTCTAAATAAAATGAATTGTGCACAATTAATTCGGACTGTGAAAATGTTATTTTGTCTCAGAGGGCGGTGTCAGGAGAAGCGCTGTGGAGCGGATATGGAGGGATCTGTTGTAGTGTCAGGAGAAGCGCTGTGGAGCGGATATGGATGGATCTGTTGTAGTGTGTCAGGAGAAGCGCTGTGGAGCGGATATGGAGGGATCTGGTGTAGTGTCAGGAGAAGCGCTGTGGAGCGGATATGGATGGATCTGTTGTAGTGTGTCAGGAGAAGCGCTGTGGAGCGGATATGGAGGGATCTGTTGTAGTGTCAGGAGAAGCACTGTGGAGAGGATATGGATGGATCTGTTGTAGTGTCAGGAGAAGCGCTGTGGAGTGGATATGGTGGGATCTGTTGTAGTGTCAGGAGAAGCGCTGTGGAGCGGATATGGAGGGATCTGTTGTAGTGTGTCAGGAGAAGCGCTGTGGAGTGGATATGGAGGGATCTGTTGTGTCAGGAGAAGCGCTGTGGAGCGGATATGGAGGGATCTGTTGTAGTGTCAGGAGAAGCGCTGTGGAGCTGATATGGATGGATCTGTTGTAGTGTCAGGAGAAGCGCTGTGGAGCGGATATGGAGGGATCTGGTGTAGTGTCAGGAGAAGCGCTGTGGAGCTGATATGGATGGATCTGTTGTAGTGTCAGGAGAAGCGCTGTGGAGCGGATATGGAGGGATCTGGTGTAGTGTCAGGAGAAGCGCTGTGGAGCGGATATGGATGGATCTGTTGTAGTGTGTCAGGAGAAGCGCTGTGGAGCGGATATGAAGGGATCTGTTGTAGTGTGTCAGGAGAAGCGCTGTGGAGCGGATATGGAGGGATCTGTTGTAGTGTCAGGAGAAGCGCTGTGGAGTGGATATGGAGGGATCTGTTGTAGTGTGTCAGGAGAAGCGCTGTGGAGTGGATATGGAGGGATCTGTTGTAGTGTGTCAGGAGAAGTGCTGTGGAGCGGATATGGAGGGATCTGTTGTAGTGTGTCAGGAGAAGCGCTGTGAAGCGGATATGGAGGGATCTGTTGTAGTGTGTCAGGAGAAGCGCTGTGGAGCGGATATGAAGGGATCTGTTGTAGTGTGTCAGGAGAAGCGCTGTGGAGAGGATATGGATGGATCTGTTGTAGTGTCAGGAGAAGCGCTGTGGAGTGGATATGGAGGGATCTGTTGTAGTGTGTCAGGAGAAGCGCTGTGGAGTGGATATGGAGGGATCTGTTGTAGTGTGTCAGGAGAAGTGCTGTGGAGCGGATATGGAGGGATCTGTTGTAGTGTGTCAGGAGAAGCGCTGTGGAGTGGATATGGAGGGATCTGTTGTAGTGTCAGGAGAAGCGCTGTGGAGTGGATATGGTGGGATCTGTTGTAGTGTGTCAGGAGAAGCGCTGTGGAGCGGATATGGAGGGATCTGTTGTAGTGTGTCAGGAGAAGCGCTGTGGAGCGGATATGGAGGGATCTGTTGTAGTGTGTCAGGAGAAGCGCTGTGGAGTGGATATGGAGGGATCTGTTGTAGTGTGTCAGGAGAAGCGCTGTGGAGCGGATATGGAGGGATCTGTTGTAGTGTGTCAGGAGAAGCGCTGTGGAGCGGATATGGAGGGATCTGTTGTAGTGTCAGGAGAAGCGCTGTGGAGCGGATATGGAGGGATCTGTTGTAGTGTCAGGAGAAGCGTTGTGGAGTGGATATGGTGGGATCTGTTGTAGTGTCAGGAGAAGCGCTGTGGAGCGGATATGGAGGGATCTGTTGTAGTGTGTCAGGAGAAGCGCTGTGGAGTGGATATGGAGGGATCTGTTGTAGTGTCAGGAGAAGCGCTGTGGAGTGGATATGGAGGGATCTGTTGTAGTGTCAGGAGAAGCGCTGTGGAGTGGATATGGAGGGATCTGTTGTAGTGTGTCAGGAGAAGCGCTGTGTAGAGGATATGGAGGGATCTGTTGTAGTGTCAGGAGAAGCGCTGTGGAGCGGATATGGTGGGATCTGTTGTAGTGTCAGGAGAAGCGCTGTGGAGCGGATATGGAGGAATCTGTTGTAGTGTGTCAGGAGAAGCGCTGTGGAGCGGATATGAAGGGATCTGTTGTAGTGTCAGGAGAAATGCTGTGGAGTGGATATGGTGGGATCTAGTGTGTCAGGAGAAGCGCTGTGGAGCGGATATGGAGGGATCTGTTGTGTGTCAGGAGAAGCGCTGTGGAGCGGATATGAAGGGATCTGTTGTAGTGTCAGGAGAAATGCTGTGGAGTGGATATGGAGGGATCTGTTGTAGTGTCAGGAGAAACGCTGTGGAGCGGATATGGTGGGATCTGGTGTAGTGTGTCAGGAGAAGCGCTGTGGAGCGGATATGGTGGGATCTAGTGTGTCAGGAGAAGCGCTGTGGAGCGGATATGGAGGGATCTGTTGTAATGTCAGGAGATGCGCTGTGGACCGGATATGGTGGGATCTGTAGTGTGTCAGGAGAAGCGCTGTGGAGCGGATATGGAGGGATCTGTTGTAGTGTCAGGAGAAATGCTGTGGAGTGGATATGGAGGGATCTGTTGTAGTGTCAGGAGAAACGCTGTGGAGCGGATATGGTGGGATCTGGTGTAGTGTGTCAGGAGAAGCGCTGTGGAGCGGATATGGTGGGATCTAGTGTGTCAGGAGAAGCGCTGTGGAGCGGATATGGAGGGATCTGTTGTAATGTCAGGAGAAGCGATGTGGACCGGATATGGTGGGATCTGTAGTGTGTCAGGAGAAGCGCTGTGGAGCGGATATGGAGGGATCTGTTGTGTCAGGAGAAGCGCTGTGGAGCGGATATGGAGGGATCTGTTGTAGTGTCAGGAGAAGCGCTGTGGAGCGGATATGGAGGGATCTGGTGTAGGGTGTCAGGAGAAGCGCTGTGGAGCGGATATGGTGGGATCTGTTGTAGTGTGTCAGGAGAAGCGCTGTGGAGCGGATATTGAGGGATCTGTTGTAGTGTGTCAGGAGAAGCGCTGTGGAGCGGATATGGAGGGATCTGTTGTAGTGTGTCAGGAGAAGCGCTGTGGAGTGGATATTGAGGGATCTGTTGTAGTGTGTCAGGAGAAGCGCTGTGGAGTGGATATGGAGGGATCTGTTGTAGTGTGTCAGGAGAAGCGCTGTGGAGTGGATATGGAGGGATCTGGTGTAGTGTGTCAGGAGAAGCGCTGTGGAGCGGATATGGTGGGATCTGTTGTAGTGTGTCAGGAGAAGCGCTGTGGAGCGGATATGGAGGGATCTGTTGTAGTGTCAGGAGAAGCGCTGTGGAGTGGATATGGAGGGATCTGTTGTAGTGTCAGGAGAAGCGCTGTGGAGCGGATATGGAGGGATCTGGTGTAGTGTGTCAGGAGAAGCGCTGTGGAGCGGATATGGAGGGATCTGTTGTAGTGTCAGGAGAAGCGCTGTGGAGTGGATATGGAGGGATCTGTTGTAGTGTGTCAGGAGAAGCGCTGTGGAGCGGATATGGTGGGATCTGTTGTAGTGTGTCAGGAGAAGCGCTGTGGAGCGGATATGGAGGGATATGTTGTAGTGTGTCAGGAGAAGCGCTGTGGAGCGGATATGGTGGGATCTGTTGTAGTGTCAGGAGAAGCGCTGTGGAGCGGATATGGAGGGATCTGTTGTAGTGTGTCAGGAGAAGCGCTGTGGAGCGGATATGGAGGGATCTGTTGTAGTGTCAGGAGAAGAGCTGTGGAGCGGATATGGAGGGATCTGTTGTAGTGTCAGGAGAAGCGCTGTGGAGCGGATATGGAGGGATCTGTAGTAGTGTCAGGAGAAGCGCTGTGGAGTGAATATGGAGGGATCTGTTGTGTTAAGAGAAACACTGTGGAGCGGATATGGAGGGATCTGTTGTGTGTCAGGAGAAGCGCTGTGGAGTGGATATGGAGGGATCTGTTGTAGTGTGTCAGGAGAAGCGCTGTGGAGCGGATATGAAGGGATCTGTTGTAGTGTCAGGAGAAATGCTGTGGAGTGGATATGGTGGGATCTAGTGTGTCAGGAGAAGCGCTGTGGAGCGGATATGGAGGGATCTCTTGTAGGGTGTCAGGAGAAGCGCTGTGGAGCGGATATGGAGGGATCTGTTGTAATGTCAGGAGAAGCGCTGTGGACCGGATATGGTGGGATCTGTAGTGTGTCAGGAGAAGCGCTGTGGAGCGGATATGGAGGGATCTGTTGTGTCAGGAGAAGCGCTGTGGAGAGGATATGGAGGGATCTGTTGTAATGTCAGGAGAAGCGCTGTGGACCGGATATGGTGGGATCTGTAGTGTGTCAGGAGAAGCGCTGTGGAGCGGATATGGAGGGATCTGTTGTAGTGTCAGGAGAAGCGCTGTGGAGCGGATATGGTGGGATCTGTTGTAGTGTGTCAGGAGAAGCTCTTTGGAGCGGATATGGAGGGATCTGTTGTAGTGTGTCAGGAGAAGCGCTGTGTAGCGGATATGGAGGGATCTGGTGTAGGGTGTCAGGAGAAGCGCTGTGGAGCGGATATGGTGGGATCTGTAGTGTGTCAGGAGAAGCGCTGTGGAGCGGATATGGAGGGATCTGTTGTAATGTCAGGAGAAGCGCTGTGGAGCGGATATGGAGGGATCTGTTGTAGTGTCAGGAGAAGCGCTGTGGAGCGGATATGGTGGGATCTGTTGTAGTGTGTCAGGAGTAGCGCTGTGGAGTGGATATGGAGGGATCTGTTGTAGTGTGTCAGGAGAAGCGCTGTGGAGCAGATATGGTGGGATCTGTTGTGTCAGGAGAAGCGCTGTGGAGCTGATATGGAGGGATCTGTTGTAGTGTGTCAGGAGAAGCGCTGTGGAGCGGATATGGAGGGATCTGTTGTAGTGTGTCAGGAGAAGCGCTGTGGAGCGGATATGGTGGGATCTGTAGTGTGTCAGGAGAAGCGCTGTGGAGCGGATATGGTGGGATCTGTTGTAGGGTGTCAGTTGAAGTGCTGTGGTGCGGATATGGTGGGATCTGTTGTAGTGTGTCAGTTTAAGTGCTGTGGTGCGGATATGGTGGGATCTGTTGTAGTGTGTCAGGAGAAGCGCTGTGGAGTGGATATGGAGGGATCTGTTGTGTGTCAGGAGAAACGCTGTGGCGCGGATATGGAGGGATCTGTTGTGTGTCAGGAGAAGCGCTGTGGAGCGGATATGGAGGGATCTGTTGTGTCAGGAGAAGAGCTGTGGAGTGGATATGGTGGGATCTGTTGTAGTGTGTCAGGAGAAGTGCTGTGGAGAGGATAGGGAGGGATCTGTTGTAGTGTGTCAGGAGAAGCGCTGTGGAGCGGATTTGGAGGGATCTGTTGTAGTGTGTCAGGAGAAGTGCTGTGGAGAGGATATGGAGGGATCTGTTGTAGTGTCAGGAGAAGCACTGTGGAGAGGATATGGATGGATCTGTTGTAGTGTCAGGAGAAGCGCTGTGGAGCGGATATGGAGGGATCTGTTGTAGTGTCAGGAGAAGCGCTGTGGAGCGGATATGGAGGGATCTGTTGTAGTGTGTCAGGAGAAGCGCTGTGGAGTGGATATGGAGGGATCTGTTGTGTCAGGAGAAGCGCTGTGGAGTGGATATGGAGGGATCTGTTGTGTCAGGAGAAGCGCTGTGGAGCGGATATGGAGGGATCTGTTGTAGTGTCAGGAGAAGCGCTGTGGAGCTGATATGGATGGATCTGTTGTAGTGTCAGGAGAAGCGCTGTGGAGCGGATATGGAGGGATCTGGTGTAGTGTCAGGAGAAGCGCTGTGGAGCTGATATGGATGGATCTGTTGTAGTGTCAGGAGAAGCGCTGTGGAGCGGATATGGAGGGATCTGGTGTAGTGTCAGGAGAAGCGCTGTGGAGCGGATATGGATGGATCTGTTGTAGTGTGTCAGGAGAAGCGCTGTGGAGCGGATATGAAGGGATCTGTTGTAGTGTGTCAGGAGAAGCGCTGTGGAGCGGATATGGAGGGATCTGTTGTAGTGTCAGGAGAAGCGCTGTGGAGTGGATATGGAGGGATCTGTTGTAGTGTGTCAGGAGAAGCGCTGTGGAGTGGATATGGAGGGATCTGTTGTAGTGTGTCAGGAGAAGTGCTGTGGAGCGGATATGGAGGGATCTGTTGTAGTGTGTCAGGAGAAGCGCTGTGAAGCGGATATGGAGGGATCTGTTGTAGTGTGTCAGGAGAAGCGCTGTGGAGCGGATATGAAGGGATCTGTTGTAGTGTGTCAGGAGAAGCGCTGTGGAGAGGATATGGATGGATCTGTTGTAGTGTCAGGAGAAGCGCTGTGGAGTGGATATGGAGGGATCTGTTGTAGTGTGTCAGGAGAAGCGCTGTGGAGTGGATATGGAGGGATCTGTTGTAGTGTGTCAGGAGAAGTGCTGTGGAGCGGATATGGAGGGATCTGTTGTAGTGTGTCAGGAGAAGCGCTGTGGAGTGGATATGGAGGGATCTGTTGTAGTGTCAGGAGAAGCGCTGTGGAGTGGATATGGTGGGATCTGTTGTAGTGTGTCAGGAGAAGCGCTGTGGAGCGGATATGGAGGGATCTGTTGTAGTGTGTCAGGAGAAGCGCTGTGGAGCGGATATGGAGGGATCTGTTGTAGTGTGTCAGGAGAAGCGCTGTGGAGTGGATATGGAGGGATCTGTTGTAGTGTGTCAGGAGAAGCGCTGTGGAGCGGATATGGAGGGATCTGTTGTAGTGTGTCAGGAGAAGCGCTGTGGAGCGGATATGGAGGGATCTGTTGTAGTGTCAGGAGAAGCGCTGTGGAGCGGATATGGAGGGATCTGTTGTAGTGTCAGGAGAAGCGTTGTGGAGTGGATATGGTGGGATCTGTTGTAGTGTCAGGAGAAGCGCTGTGGAGCGGATATGGAGGGATCTGTTGTAGTGTGTCAGGAGAAGCGCTGTGGAGTGGATATGGAGGGATCTGTTGTAGTGTCAGGAGAAGCGCTGTGGAGTGGATATGGAGGGATCTGTTGTAGTGTCAGGAGAAGCGCTGTGGAGTGGATATGGAGGGATCTGTTGTAGTGTGTCAGGAGAAGCGCTGTGTAGAGGATATGGAGGGATCTGTTGTAGTGTCAGGAGAAGCGCTGTGGAGCGGATATGGTGGGATCTGTTGTAGTGTCAGGAGAAGCGCTGTGGAGCGGATATGGAGGAATCTGTTGTAGTGTGTCAGGAGAAGCGCTGTGGAGCGGATATGAAGGGATCTGTTGTAGTGTCAGGAGAAATGCTGTGGAGTGGATATGGTGGGATCTAGTGTGTCAGGAGAAGCGCTGTGGAGCGGATATGGAGGGATCTGTTGTGTGTCAGGAGAAGCGCTGTGGAGCGGATATGAAGGGATCTGTTGTAGTGTCAGGAGAAATGCTGTGGAGTGGATATGGAGGGATCTGTTGTAGTGTCAGGAGAAACGCTGTGGAGCGGATATGGTGGGATCTGGTGTAGTGTGTCAGGAGAAGCGCTGTGGAGCGGATATGGTGGGATCTAGTGTGTCAGGAGAAGCGCTGTGGAGCGGATATGGAGGGATCTGTTGTAATGTCAGGAGATGCGCTGTGGACCGGATATGGTGGGATCTGTAGTGTGTCAGGAGAAGCGCTGTGGAGCGGATATGGAGGGATCTGTTGTAGTGTCAGGAGAAATGCTGTGGAGTGGATATGGAGGGATCTGTTGTAGTGTCAGGAGAAACGCTGTGGAGCGGATATGGTGGGATCTGGTGTAGTGTGTCAGGAGAAGCGCTGTGGAGCGGATATGGTGGGATCTAGTGTGTCAGGAGAAGCGCTGTGGAGCGGATATGGAGGGATCTGTTGTAATGTCAGGAGAAGCGATGTGGACCGGATATGGTGGGATCTGTAGTGTGTCAGGAGAAGCGCTGTGGAGCGGATATGGAGGGATCTGTTGTGTCAGGAGAAGCGCTGTGGAGCGGATATGGAGGGATCTGTTGTAGTGTCAGGAGAAGCGCTGTGGAGCGGATATGGAGGGATCTGGTGTAGGGTGTCAGGAGAAGCGCTGTGGAGCGGATATGGTGGGATCTGTTGTAGTGTGTCAGGAGAAGCGCTGTGGAGCGGATATTGAGGGATCTGTTGTAGTGTGTCAGGAGAAGCGCTGTGGAGCGGATATGGAGGGATCTGTTGTAGTGTGTCAGGAGAAGCGCTGTGGAGTGGATATTGAGGGATCTGTTGTAGTGTGTCAGGAGAAGCGCTGTGGAGTGGATATGGAGGGATCTGTTGTAGTGTGTCAGGAGAAGCGCTGTGGAGTGGATATGGAGGGATCTGGTGTAGTGTGTCAGGAGAAGCGCTGTGGAGCGGATATGGTGGGATCTGTTGTAGTGTGTCAGGAGAAGCGCTGTGGAGCGGATATGGAGGGATCTGTTGTAGTGTCAGGAGAAGCGCTGTGGAGTGGATATGGAGGGATCTGTTGTAGTGTCAGGAGAAGCGCTGTGGAGCGGATATGGAGGGATCTGGTGTAGTGTGTCAGGAGAAGCGCTGTGGAGCGGATATGGAGGGATCTGTTGTAGTGTCAGGAGAAGCGCTGTGGAGTGGATATGGAGGGATCTGTTGTAGTGTGTCAGGAGAAGCGCTGTGGAGCGGATATGGTGGGATCTGTTGTAGTGTGTCAGGAGAAGCGCTGTGGAGCGGATATGGAGGGATATGTTGTAGTGTGTCAGGAGAAGCGCTGTGGAGCGGATATGGTGGGATCTGTTGTAGTGTCAGGAGAAGCGCTGTGGAGCGGATATGGAGGGATCTGTTGTAGTGTGTCAGGAGAAGCGCTGTGGAGCGGATATGGAGGGATCTGTTGTAGTGTCAGGAGAAGAGCTGTGGAGCGGATATGGAGGGATCTGTTGTAGTGTCAGGAGAAGCGCTGTGGAGTGAATATGGAGGGATCTGTTGTGTTAAGAGAAACACTGTGGAGCGGATATGGAGGGATCTGTTGTGTGTCAGGAGAAGCGCTGTGGAGTGGATATGGAGGGATCTGTTGTAGTGTGTCAGGAGAAGCGCTGTGGAGCGGATATGAAGGGATCTGTTGTAGTGTCAGGAGAAATGCTGTGGAGTGGATATGGTGGGATCTAGTGTGTCAGGAGAAGCGCTGTGGAGCGGATATGGAGGGATCTCTTGTAGGGTGTCAGGAGAAGCGCTGTGGAGCGGATATGGAGGGATCTGTTGTAATGTCAGGAGAAGCGCTGTGGACCGGATATGGTGGGATCTGTAGTGTGTCAGGAGAAGCGCTGTGGAGCGGATATGGAGGGATCTGTTGTGTCAGGAGAAGCGCTGTGGAGAGGATATGGAGGGATCTGTTGTAATGTCAGGAGAAGCGCTGTGGACCGGATATGGTGGGATCTGTAGTGTGTCAGGAGAAGCGCTGTGGAGCGGATATGGAGGGATCTGTTGTAGTGTCAGGAGAAGCGCTGTGGAGCGGATATGGTGGGATCTGTTGTAGTGTGTCAGGAGAAGCTCTTTGGAGCGGATATGGAGGGATCTGTTGTAGTGTGTCAGGAGAAGCGCTGTGTAGCGGATATGGAGGGATCTGGTGTAGGGTGTCAGGAGAAGCGCTGTGGAGCGGATATGGTGGGATCTGTAGTGTGTCAGGAGAAGCGCTGTGGAGCGGATATGGAGGGATCTGTTGTAATGTCAGGAGAAGCGCTGTGGAGCGGATATGGTGGGATCTGTTGTAGTGTGTCAGGAGTAGCGCTGTGGAGTGGATATGGAGGGATCTGTTGTAGTGTGTCAGGAGAAGCGCTGTGGAGCAGATATGGTGGGATCTGTTGTGTCAGGAGAAGCGCTGTGGAGCTGATATGGAGGGATCTGTTGTAGTGTGTCAGGAGAAGCGCTGTGGAGCGGATATGGAGGGATCTGTTGTAGTGTGTCAGGAGAAGCGCTGTGGAGCGGATATGGTGGGATCTGTAGTGTGTCAGGAGAAGCGCTGTGGAGCGGATATGGTGGGATCTGTTGTAGGGTGTCAGTTGAAGTGCTGTGGTGCGGATATGGTGGGATCTGTTGTAGTGTGTCAGTTTAAGTGCTGTGGTGCGGATATGGTGGGATCTGTTGTAGTGTGTCAGGAGAAGCGCTGTGGAGTGGATATGGAGGGATCTGTTGTGTGTCAGGAGAAACGCTGTGGCGCGGATATGGAGGGATCTGTTGTGTGTCAGGAGAAGCGCTGTGGAGCGGATATGGAGGGATCTGTTGTGTCAGGAGAAGAGCTGTGGAGTGGATATGGTGGGATCTGTTGTAGTGTGTCAGGAGAAGTGCTGTGGAGAGGATATGGAGGGATCTGTTGTAGTGTGTCAGGAGAAGCGCTGTGGAGCGGATATGGAGGGATCTGGTGTAGTGTGTCAGGAGAAGCGCTATGGAGCGGATATGGAGGGGATCTGTTGTAGTGTGTCTGGAGAAGCGATGTGGAGCGGATATATAGGGATCTGTTGTAGTGTCAGGAGAAGCGCTGTGGAGCGGATATGGAGGGATCTGTTGTGTCAGGAGAAACACTGGAGCGGATATGGAGGGATCTGTTGTGTGTCAGGAGAAGCGCTGTGGAGCGGATATGGAGGGATCTGTTGTGTGTCAGGAGAAGCGCTGTGGAGCGCATATGGAGGGATCTGTAGTAGTGTCAGGAGAAGCGCTGTGGATCGGATATGGAGGGATCTATTGTAATGTGTCAGGAGAAGCGCTGTGGAGCGGATATGGAGGGATCTGTTGTAGTGTGTCAGGAGAAGCGTTGTGGAGCGGATATGGAGGGATCTGTTGTAGTGTGTCAGGAGAAGCGCTGTGGAGCGGATATGGAGGGATCTGTTGTAGTGTGTCAGGAGAAGCGCTGTGGAGCGGATATGGAGGGATCTGTTGTAGTGTGTCAGGAGAAGCGCTGTGGAGCGGATATGGAGGGATCTGTTGTAGTGTGTCAGGAGAAGCGCTGTGGAGCGGATATGGAGGGATCTGTTGTAGTGTGTCAGGAGAAGCGCTGTGGAGCGGATATGGAGGGATCTGTTGTAGTGTGTCAGGAGAAGCGCTGTGGAGCGGATATGGAGGGATCTGTTGTAGTGTCAGGAGAAGCGCTGTGGAGTGGATATGGAGGGATCTGTTGTAGTGTCAGGAGAAGCGCTGTGGAGCGGATATGGAGGGATCTGTTGTAGTGTGTCAGGAGAAGCGCTGTGGAGTGGATATGGTGGGATCTGTAGTGTGTCAGGAGAAGCGCTGTGGAGCGGATATGGAGGGATCTGTAGTGTCAGGAGAAGCGCTGTGGAGCGGATATGGAGGGATCTGTAGTGTGTCAGGAGAAGAGCTGTGGAGCGGATATGGAGGGATCTGTTGTAGTGTGTCAGGAGAAGCGCTGTGGAGAGGATATGGAGGGATCTGTAGTGTGTCAGGAGAAGCGCTGTGGAGCGTATATGGAGGGATCTGTAGTGTGTCAGGAGAAGCGCTGTGGAGAGGATATGGAGGGATCTGTTGTAGTGTGTCAGGAGAAGCGCTGTGGAGCGGATATGGTGGGATCTATTGTAGTGTGTCAGGAGAAGCGCTGTGGAGCGGATATGGAGGGATCTGTTGTAGTGTGTCAGGAGAAGCGCTGTGGAGCAGATATGGAGGGATATATTGTAGTGTGTCAGGAGAAGCGCTGTGGAGCGGATATGGTGGGATCTGTTGTAGTGTGTCAGGAGAAGCGCTGTGGAGCGGATATGGAGGGATATATTGTAGTGTGTCAGGAGAAGCGCTGTGGAGTGGATATGGAGGGATCTGTTGTAGTATGTCAGGAGAAGCGCTGTGGAGTGGATATGGAGGGATCTGTTGTAGTGTGTCAGGAGAAGCGCTGTGGAGTGGATATGGTGGGATCTGTAGTGTGTCAGGAGAAGCGCTGTGGAGCGGATATGGAGGGATCTGTTGTAGTGTGTCAGGAGAAGCGCTGTGGAGCGGATATGGAGGGATCTGTTGTAGTGTGTCAGGAGAAGCGCTGTGGAGCGGATATGGAGGGATCTGTTGTAGTGTGTCAGGAGAAGCGCTGTGGAGCGGATATGGAGGGATCTGTTGTAGTGTGTCAGGAGAAGCGCTGTGGAGCGGATATGGAGGGATCTGTTGTAGTGTGTCAGGAGAAGCGCTGTGGAGCGGATATGGAGGGATCTGTTGTAGTGTCAGGAGAAGCGCTGTGGAGCGGATATGGAGGGATCTGTTGTAGTGTCAGGAGAAGCGCTGTGGAGTGGATATGGTGGGATCTGTTGCAGTGTGTCAGGAGAAGCGCTGTGGAGCGGATATGGTGGGATCTGTAGTGTCAGGAGAAGCGCTGTGGAGCGTATATGGAGGGATCTGTTGTAGTGTGTCAGGAGAAGCGCTGTGGAGTGGATATGGAGGGATCTGTTGTAGTGTGTCAGGAGAAGCGCTGTGGAGCGGATATGGAGGGATCTGTTGTAGTGTCAGGAGAAGCGCTGTGGAGAGGATATGGAGGGATCTGTAGTGTGTCAGGAGAAGCGCTGTGGAGCGGATATGGTGGGATCTATTGTAGTTTGTCAGGAGAAGCGCTGTGGAGCGGATATGGAGGGATCTGGTTTAGTGTCAGGAGAAGCGCCGTGGAGCGGATATGGAGGGATCTGTTGTAGTGTGTCAGGAGAAGCGCTGTGGAGCGGATATGGAGGGATATATTGTAGTGTGTCAGGAGAAGCGCTGTGGAGTGTATATGGAGGGATCTGTTGTAGTGTGTCAGGAGAAGCGCTGTGGAGTGGATATGGAGGGATCTATTGTAGTGTGTCAGGAGAAGCGCTGTGGAGTGGATATGGTGGGATCTGTAGTGTCAGGAGAAGCGCTGTGGAGCGGATATGGAGGGATCTGTTGTAGTGTGTCAGGAGAATCGCTGTGGAGCGGATATGGAGGGATCTGTTGTAGTGTGTCAGGAGAAGCGATGTGGAGCGGATATGGAGGGATCTGTTGTAGTGTGTCAGGAGAAGCGCTGTGGAGCGGATATGGAGGGATCTGTTGTGTGTCAGGAGAAGCGCTGTGGAGCGGATATGGAGGGATCTGTTGTAGTGTCTCAGGAGAAGCGCTGTGGAGCGGATATGGAGGGATCTATTGTAGTGTCAGGAGAAGCGCTGTGGAGCGGATATGGAGGGATCTGTTGTAGTGTCAGGAGAAGCGCTGTGGAGCGGATATGGTGGGATCTGTAGTGTCAGGAGAAGCGCTGTGGAGTGGATATGGAGGGATCTGTTGTAGTGTGTCAGGAGAAGCGCTGTGGAGCGGATATGGAGGGATCTGTTGTAGTGTGTCAGGAGAAGCGCTGTGGAGCGGATATGGAGGGATCTGTTGTAGTGTGTCAGGAGAAGCGCTGTAGAGCGGATATGGTGGGATCTGTTGTAGTGTGTCAGGAGAAGCGCTGTGGAGTGGATATGGAGGGATCTGTTGTAGTGTGTCAGGAGAAGCGCTGTGGAGCGGATATGGAGGGATCTGTAGTGTGTCAGGAGAAGCGCTGTAGAGCGGATATGGTGGGATCTGTTGTAGTGTGTCAGGAGAAGCGCTGTAGAGCGGATATGGTGGGATCTGTTGTAGTGTCAGGAGAAGCGCTGTGGAGCGGATATGGAGGGATCTGTTGTAGTGTCAGGAGAAGCGCTGTGGAGCGGATATGGAGGGATCTGTTGTAGTGTCAGGAGAAGCGCTGTGGAGCGGATATGGAGGGATCTGTTGTAGTGTCAGGAGAAGCGCTGTGGAGCGGATATGGAGGGATCTGTTGTAGTGTCAGTAGAAGCGCTGTGGAGCGGATATGGAGGGATCTGTTGTAGTGTCAGGAGAAGCGCTGTGGAGCGGATATGGAGGGATCTGTTGTAGTGTATCAGGAGAAGCGCTGTGGAGCGGATATGGATGGATCTGTTGTAGTGTGTCAGGAGAAGCGCTGTGGAGTGGATATGGAGGGATTTGTTGTAGTGTCAGGAGAAGCGCTGTGGAGTGGATATGGAGGGATCTGTTGTAGTGTGTCAGGAGAAGCGCTGTGGAGCGGATATGGAGGGATCTGTTGTAGTGTCAGGAGAAGCGCTGTGGAGCGGATATGGAGGGATCTGTTGTAGTGTCAGGAGAAGCGCTGTGGAGCGGATATGGAGGGATTTGTTGTAGTGTCAGGAGAAGCGCTGTGGAGTGGATATGGAGGGATCTGTTGTAGTGTGTCAGGAGAAGCGCTGTGGAGCGGATATGGAGGGATCTGTTGTAGTGTCAGGAGAAGCGCTGTGGAGCGGATATGGAGGGATCTGTTGTAGTGTCAGGAGAAGTGCTGTGGAGCGGATATGGAGGGATCTGTTGTAGTGTGTCAGGAGAAGCGCTGTGGAGCGGATATGGAGGGATCTGATGTAGTGTGTCAGGAGAAGCGCTGTGGAGCGGATATGGAGGGATCTGTTGTAGTGTGTCAGGAGAAGCGCTGTGGAGCGGATATGGAGGGATCTGTTGTAGTGTGTCAGGAGAAGCGCTGTGGAGCGGATATGGAGGGATCTGTTGTAGTGTGTCAGGAGAAGCGCTGTGGAGCGGATATGGAGGGATCTGTTGTAGTGTCAGGAGAAGCGCTGTGGAGCGGATATGGAGGGATTTGTTGTAGTGTGTCAGGAGAAGCGCTGTGGAGCGGATATGGAGGGATCTGTTGTAGTGTGTCAGGAGAAGCGCTGTGGAGTGGATATGGAGGGATCTGTTGTAGTGTGTCAGGAGATGCGCTGTGGAGCGGATATGGAGGGATCTGTTGTAGTGTGTCAGGAGAAGCGCTGTGGAGAGGATATGGAGGGATCTGTAGTGTGTCAGGAGAAGCGTTGTGGAGCGGATATGGAGGGATCTGTTGTAGTGTCAGGAGAAGCGCTGTGGAGCGGATATGGAGGGATCTGTTGTAGTGTGTCAGGAGAAGCGCTGTGGAGTGGATATGGAGGGATCTGTTGTAGTGTGTCAGGAGAAGCGCTGTGGAGCGGATATGGAGGGATCTGTTGTAGTGTGTCAGGAGAAGCGCTGTGGAGTGGATATGGAGGGATCTGTTGTAGTGTCAGGAGAAGCGCTGTGGAGTGGATATGGAGGGATCTGTTGTAGTGTGTCAGGAGAAGCGCTGTGGAGCGGATATGGAGGGATCTGTTGTAGTGTGTCAGGAGAAGCGCTGTGGAGTGGATATGGAGGGATCTGTTGTAGTGTGTCAGGAGATGCGCTGTGGAGCGGATATGGAGGGATCTGTTGTAGTGTGTCAGGATAAGCGCTGTGGAGCGGATATGGTGGGATCTGTTGTAGTGTGTCAGGAGAAGCGCTGTGGAGCGGATATGGAGGGATCTGTTGTAGTAGTGTCAGGAGAAGCGCTGTGGAGCGGATATGGAGGGATCTGTTGTAGTGTGTCAGGAGAAGCGCTGTGGAGCGGATATGGAGGGATCTGTTGTAGTGTGTCAGGAGAAGCGTTGTGGAGCGGATATGGAGGGATCTGTTGTAGTGTGTCAGGAGAAGCGCTGTGGAGCGGATATGGAGGGATCTGTTGTAGTGTGTCAGGAGAAGCGCTGTGGAGTGGATATGGAGGGATCTGTTGTAGTGTCAGGAGAAGCGCTGTGGAGTGGATATGGAGGGATCTGTTGTAGTGTCAGGAGAAGCGCTGTGGAGCGGATATGGAGGGATCTGTTGTAGTGTCAGGAGAAGCGCTGTGGAGCGGATATGGAGGGATCTGTAGTGTGTCTGGAGAAGCGCTGTGGAGCGGATATGGAGGGATCTGTTGTAGTGTGTCATGAGAAGCGCTGTGGAGAGGATATGGAGGGATCTGTTGTAGTGTGTCAGGAGAAGCGCTGTGGAGCGGATATGGAGGGATCTGTTGTAGTGTCAGGAGAAGCGCTGTGGAGCGGATATGGAGGGATCTGTTGTAGTGTGTCTGGAGAAGCGCTGTGGAGCGGATATGGAGGGATCTGTTGTAGTGTGTCAGGAGAAGCGCTGTGGAGCGTATATGGAGGGATCTGTTGTAGTGTGTCAGGAGAAGCGCTGTGGAGCGGATATGGAGGGATCTGTTGTAGTGTGTCAGGAGAAGCGCTGTGGAGCGGATATGGAGGGATTTGTTGTAGTGTGTCAGGAGAAGCGCTGTGGAGCGTATATGGAGGGATCTGTTGTAGTGTGTCAGGAGAAGCGCTGTGGAGCGTATATGGAGGGATCTGTTGTAGTGTGTCAGGAGAAGCGCTGTGGAGCGTATATGGAGGGATCTGTTGTAGTGTGTCAGGAGAAGCGCTGTGGAGCGGATATGGAGGGATCTGGTGTAGTGTGTCAGGAGAAGCGCTGTGGAGCGGATATGGTGGGATCTGTAGTGTCAGGAGAAGCGCTGTGGAGTGGATATGGAGGGATCTGTTGTAGTGTGTCAGGAGAAGCGCTGTGGAGCAGATATGGTGGGATCTGTTGTAGTGTCAGGAGAAGCGCTGTGGAGTGGATATGGAGGGATCTATTGTAGTGTCAGGAGAAGCGCTGTGGAGCGGATATGGAGGGATCTGTTGTAGTGTGTCAGGAGAAGCGCTGTGGAGCGGATATGGAGGGATTTGTTGTAGTGTCAGGAGAAGCGCTGTGGAGCGGATATGGAGGGATCTGTAGTAGTGTGTCAGGAGAAGCGCTGTGGAGCAGATATGGAGGGATCTGTTGTAGTGTCAGGAGAAGCGCTGTGGAGAGGATATGGAGGGATCTGTTGTAGTGTGTCAGGAGAAGCGCTGTGGAGCGGATATGGAGGGATATGTTGTAGTGTGTCAGGAGAAGCGCTGTGGAGCGGATATGGTGGGATCTGTAGTGTCAGGAGAAGCGCTGTGGAGTGGATATGGAGGGATCTGTTGTAGTGTCAGGAGAAGCGCTGTGGAGCGGATATGGAGGGATCTGTTGTAGTGTGTCAGGAGAAGCGCTGTGGAGCGGATATGGAGGGATCTGTTGTAGTGTGTCAGGAGAAGCGCTGTGGAGCGGATATGGAGGGATCTATTGTAGTGTCAGGAGAAGCGCTGTGGAGAGGATATGGAGGGATCTGTTGTAGTGTGTCAGGAGAAGCGCTGTGGAGCGGATATGGAGGGATATGTTGTAGTGTGTCAGGAGAAGCGCTGTGGAGCGGATATGGAGGGATCTGTTGTAGTGTGTCAGGAGAAGCGCTGTGGAGTGGATATGGAGGGATCTGTTGTAGTGTCAGGAGAAGCGCTGTGGAGTGGATATGGAGGGATCTGTTGTAGTGTCAGGAGAAGCGCTGTGGAGCGGATATGGAGGGATCTGTTGTAGTGTCAGGAGAAGCGCTGTGGAGCGGATATGGAGGGATCTGTAGTGTGTCTGGAGAAGCGCTGTGGAGCGGATATGGAGGGATCTGTTGTAGTGTGTCATGAGAAGCGCTGTGGAGAGGATATGGAGGGATCTGTTGTAGTGTGTCAGGAGAAGCGCTGTGGAGCGGATATGGAGGGATCTGTTGTAGTGTCAGGAGAAGCGCTGTGGAGCGGATATGGAGGGATCTGTTGTAGTGTGTCTGGAGAAGCGCTGTGGAGCGGATATGGAGGGATCTGTTGTAGTGTGTCAGGAGAAGCGCTGTGGAGCGTATATGGAGGGATCTGTTGTAGTGTGTCAGGAGAAGCGCTGTGGAGCGGATATGGAGGGATCTGTTGTAGTGTGTCAGGAGAAGCGCTGTGGAGCGGATATGGAGGGATTTGTTGTAGTGTGTCAGGAGAAGCGCTGTGGAGCGTATATGGAGGGATCTGTTGTAGTGTGTCAGGAGAAGCGCTGTGGAGCGTATATGGAGGGATCTGTTGTAGTGTGTCAGGAGAAGCGCTGTGGAGCGTATATGGAGGGATCTGTTGTAGTGTGTCAGGAGAAGCGCTGTGGAGCGGATATGGAGGGATCTGGTGTAGTGTGTCAGGAGAAGCGCTGTGGAGCGGATATGGTGGGATCTGTAGTGTCAGGAGAAGCGCTGTGGAGTGGATATGGAGGGATCTGTTGTAGTGTGTCAGGAGAAGCGCTGTGGAGCAGATATGGTGGGATCTGTTGTAGTGTCAGGAGAAGCGCTGTGGAGTGGATATGGAGGGATCTATTGTAGTGTCAGGAGAAGCGCTGTGGAGCGGATATGGAGGGATCTGTTGTAGTGTGTCAGGAGAAGCGCTGTGGAGCGGATATGGAGGGATTTGTTGTAGTGTCAGGAGAAGCGCTGTGGAGCGGATATGGAGGGATCTGTAGTAGTGTGTCAGGAGAAGCGCTGTGGAGCAGATATGGAGGGATCTGTTGTAGTGTCAGGAGAAGCGCTGTGGAGAGGATATGGAGGGATCTGTTGTAGTGTGTCAGGAGAAGCGCTGTGGAGCGGATATGGAGGGATATGTTGTAGTGTGTCAGGAGAAGCGCTGTGGAGCGGATATGGTGGGATCTGTAGTGTCAGGAGAAGCGCTGTGGAGTGGATATGGAGGGATCTGTTGTAGTGTCAGGAGAAGCGCTGTGGAGCGGATATGGAGGGATCTGTTGTAGTGTGTCAGGAGAAGCGCTGTGGAGCGGATATGGAGGGATCTGTTGTAGTGTGTCAGGAGAAGCGCTGTGGAGCGGATATGGAGGGATCTATTGTAGTGTCAGGAGAAGCGCTGTGGAGAGGATATGGAGGGATCTGTTGTAGTGTGTCAGGAGAAGCGCTGTGGAGCGGATATGGAGGGATATGTTGTAGTGTGTCAGGAGAAGCGCTGTGGAGCGGATATGGAGGGATCTGTTGTAGTGTGTCAGGAGAAGCGCTGTGGAGCGGATATGGAGGGATCTGTTGTAGTGTGTCAGGAGAAGCGCTGTGGAGTGGATATGGAGGGATCTGTTGTAGTGTGTCAGGAGAAGCGCTGTGGAGCGGATATGGAGGGATCTGTTGTAGTGTGTCAGGAGAAGCGCTGTGGAGCGGATATGGAGGGATCTGTTGTAGTGTGTCAGGAGAAGCGCTGTGGAGTGGATATGGAGGGATCTGTTGTAGTGTGTCAGGAGAAGCGCTGTGGAGCGGATATGGAGGGATCTGTTGTAGTGTCAGGAGAAGCGCTGTGGAGCGGATATGGAGGGATCTGTTGTAGTGTCAGGAGAAGCGTTGTGGAGCGGATATGGAGGGATCTGTTGTAGTGTGTCAGGAGAAGTGCTGTGGAGTGGATATGGAGGGATCTGTTGTAGTGTGTCTGGAGAAGCGCTGTGGAGCGTATATGGAGGGATCTGTTGTAGTGTGTCAGGAGAAGCGCTCTGGAGCAGATATGGAGGGATCTGTTGTAGTGTCAGGAGAAGCGCTGTGGAGCAGATATGGAGGGATATGTTGTAGTGTGTCAGGAGAAGCGCTGAGGAGTGGATATGGAGGGATCTGTTGTAGTGTGTCAGGAGAAGCGCTGTGGAGTGGATATGGAGGGATCTGTTGTAGTGTGTCAGGAGAAGCGCTGTGGAGCGGATATGGAGGGATCTGTTGTGTGTCAGGAGAAGCGCTGTGGAGCGTATATGGAGGGATCTGTTGTAGTGTGTCAGGAGAAGCGCTGTGGAGCGGATATGGAGGGATCTGTTGTAGTGTGTCAGGAGAAGCGCTGTGGAGTGGATATGGAGGGATCTGTTGTAGTGTGTCAGGAGAAGCGCTGTGGAGCGGATATGGAGGGATCTGTTGTAGTGTGTCAGGAGAAGCGCTGTGGAGTGGATATGGAGGGATCTGTTGTAGTGTGTCAGGAGAAGCGCTGTGGAGCGGATATGGAGGGATCTGTTGTAGTGTGTCAGGAGAAGCGCTGTGGAGCGGATATGGAGGGATCTGTTGTAGTGTGTCAGGAGAAGCGCTGTGGAGCGGATATGGTGGGATCTGTTGTAGTGTGTCAGGAGAAGCGCTGTGAAGCTGATATGGAGGGATCTGTTGTAGTAGTGTCAGGAGAAGCGTTGTGGAGTGGATATGGTGGGATCTGTTGTAGTGTGTCAGGAGAAGCGCTGTGGAGTGGATATGGAGGGATCTGTTGTAGTGTGTCAGGAGAAGCGCTGTGGAGCGGATATGGAGGGATTTGTTGTAGTGTGTCAGGAGAAGCGCTGTGGAGCGTATATGGAGGGATCTGTTGTGTGTCAGGAGAAGCGCTGTGGAGTGGATATGGAGGGATCTGTTGTAGTGTGTCAGGAGAAGCGCTGTGGAGCGGATATGGAGGGATCTGTTGTAGTGTCAGGAGAAGCGCTGTGGAGCAGATATGGAGGGATATGTTGTAGTGTGTCAGGAGAAGCGCTGAGGAGTGGATATGGAGGGATCTGTTGTAGTGTGTCAGGAGAAGCGCTGTGGAGTGGATATGGAGGGATCTGTTGTAGTGTGTCAGGAGAAGCGCTGTGGAGCGGATATGGAGGGATCTGTTGTGTGTCAGGAGAAGCGCTGTGGAGCGTATATGGAGGGATCTGTTGTAGTGTGTCAGGAGAAGCGCTGTGGAGCGGATATGGAGGGATCTGTTGTAGTGTGTCAGGAGAAGCGCTGTGGAGTGGATATGGAGGGATCTGTTGTAGTGTGTCAGGAGAAGCGCTGTGGAGCGGATATGGAGGGATCTGTTGTAGTGTGTCAGGAGAAGCGCTGTGGAGTGGATATGGAGGGATCTGTTGTAGTGTGTCAGGAGAAGCGCTGTGGAGCGGATATGGAGGGATCTGTTGTAGTGTGTCAGGAGAAGCGCTGTGGAGCGGATATGGAGGGATCTGTTGTAGTGTGTCAGGAGAAGCGCTGTGGAGTGGATATGGAGGGATCTGTTGTAGTGTGTCAGGAGAAGCGCTGTGTAGCGTATATGGAGGGATCTGTTGTAGTGTGTCAGGAGAAGCGCTGTGGAGCGGATATGGAGGGATCTGTTGTAGTGTGTCAGGAGAAGCGCTGTGGAGTGGATATGGAGGGATCTGTTGTAGTGTGTCAGGAGAAGCGCTGTGTAGCGTATATGGAGGGATCTGTTGTAGTGTGTCAGGAGAAGCGCTGTGGAGCGTATATGGAGGGATCTGTTGTAGTGTGTCAGGAGAAGCGCTGTGGAGCATATATGGAGGGATCTGTTGTAGTGTGTCAGGAGAAGCGCTGTGTAGCGTATATGGAGGGATCTGTTGTAGTGTGTCAGGAGAAGCGCTGTGGAGTGGATATGGAGGGATCTGTTGTAGTGTCAGGAGAAGCGCTGTGGAGCGGATATGGAGGGATCTGTTGTGTGTCAGGAGAAGCGCTGTGGAGCGGATATGGAGGGATCTGTTGTAGTGTGTCAGGAGAAGCGCTGTGGAGTGGATATGGTGGGATCTGTAGTGTGTCAGGAGAAGCGCTGTGGAGCGGATATGGAGGGATCTGTTGTGTGTCAGGAGAAGCGCTGTGGAGCGGATATGGAGGGATCTGTTGTGTGTCAGGAGAAGCGCTGTGGAGCGGATATGGAGTGATCTGTTGTAGAGTGTCAGGAGAAGCGCTGTGGAGTGGATATGGAGGGATCTGTTGTAGTGTGTCAGGAGAAGCACTGTGGAGCGGATATGGAGGGATCTGTTGTAGTAGTGTCAGGAGAAGCGCTGTGGAGCGGATATGGAGGGATCTGTTGTAGTGTGTCAGGAGAAGCGCTGTGGAGCGGATATGGAGGGATCTGTTGTAGTGTCAGGAGAAGCGCTGTGGAGCAGATATGGTGGGATATGTTGTAGTGTGTCAGGAGAAGCGCTGTGGAGAGGATATGGAGGGATTTGTTGTAGTGTGTCAGGAGAAGCGCTGTGAAGCTGATATGGAGGGATCTGTTGTAGTAGTGTCAGGAGAAGCGTTGTGGAGTGGATATGGAGGGATCTGTTGTAGTAGTGTCAGGAGAAGCGTTGTGGAGTGGATATGGTGGGATCTGTTGTAGTGTGTCAGGAGAAGCGCTGTGGAGCGGATATGGTGGGATCTGTTGTAGTGTGTCAGGAGAAGCGCTGTGGAGCGGATATGGAGGGATCTGTTGTAGTGTGTCAGGAGAAGCGCTGTGGAGCGGATATGGTGGGATCTGTTGTAGTGTGTCAGGAGAAGCGCTGTGGAGTGGATATGGAGGGATCTGTTGTAGTGTGTCAGGAGAAGCGCTGTGGAGCGGATATGGAGGGATTTGTTGTAGTGTGTCAGGAGAAGCGCTGTGGAGCGTATATGGAGGGATCTGTTGTGTGTCAGGAGAAGCGCTGTGGAGCGGATATGGAGGGATCTGTTGTAGTGTGTCAGGAGAAGCGCTGTGGAGCGGATATGGTGGGATCTGTTGTAGTGTGTCAGGAGAAGCGCTGTGGAGCGGATATGGAGGGATCTGTTGTAGTGTGTCAGGAGAAGCGCTGTGGAGCGGATATGGAGGGATCTGTTGTAGTGTGTCAGGAGAAGCGCTGTGGAGCGGATATGGAGGGATTTGTTGTAGTGTGTCAGGAGAAGCGCTGTGGAGCGTATATGGAGGGATCTGTAGTAGTGTGTCAGGAGAAGCGCTGTGGAGCGGATATGGAGGGATCTGTTGTGTGTCAGGAGAAGCGCTGTGGAGAGGATATGGAGGGATCTGTTGTAGTGTGTCAGGAGAAGCGCTGTGGAGAGGATATGGAGGGATCTGTTGTAGTGTGTCAGGAGAAGCGCTGTGGAGCGTATATGGAGGGATCTGTTGTAGTGTGTCAGGAGAAGCGCTGTGGAGAGGATATGGAGGGATCTGTTGTAGTGTGTCAGGAGAAGCGCTGTGGAGCGGATATGGAGGGATCTGTTGTAGTGTGTCAGGAGAAGCGCTGTGGAGCGTATATGGAGGGATCTGTTGTAGTGTGTCAGGAGAAGCGCTGTGGAGCGGATATGGAGGGATCTGTTGTAGTGTGTCAGGAGAAGCGCTGTGAAGCTGATATGGAGGGATCTGTTGTAGTAGTGTCAGGAGAAGCGCTGTGGAGTGGATATGGTGGGATATGTTGTAGTGTGCCAGGAGAAGCGCTGTGGAGTGGATATGGAGGGATCTGTTGTAGTGTGTCAGGAGGAGCGCTGTGGAGCGGATATGGAGGGATCTGTTGTAGTGTGTCAGGAGAAGCGCTGTGGAGCGGATATGGAGGGATCTCTTGTAGGGTGTCAGGAGAAGCGCTGTGGAGCGGATATGGAGGGATCTGTTGTAATGTCAGGAGAAGCGCTGTGGACCGGATATGGTGGGATCTGTTGTAGTGTGTCAGGAGAAGCGCTGTGGAGCGGATATGGAGGGATCTGTTGTGTCAGGAGAAGCGCTGTGGAGCGGATATGGAGGGATCTGTTGTAGTGTCAGGAGAAGCGCTGTGGAGCGGATATGGTGGGATCTGTTGTAGTGTGTCAGGAGAAGCTCTTTGGAGCGGATATGGAGGGATCTGTTGTAGTGTGTCAGGAGAAGCGCTGTGGAGTGGATATGGAGGGATCTGTAGTGTGTCAGGAGAAGCGCTGTGGAGCGGATATGGAGGGATCTGTTGTAGTGTCAGGAGAAGCGATGTGGAGCAGATATGGTGGGATCTGTTGTAGCGTGTCAGGAGAAGCGCTGTGGAGAGGATATGGAGGGATCTGTTGTAGTGTGTCAGGAGAAGCGCTGTGGAGCGGATATGGTGGGATCTGTTGTGTCAGGAGAAGCGCTGTGGAGCTGATATGGAGGGATCTGTTGTAGTGTGTCAGGAGAAGCGCTGTGGAGCGGATATGGAGGGATCTGTTGTAGTGTGTCAGGAGAAGCGCTGTGGAGTGGATATGGAGGGATCTGTTGTAGTGTGTCAGGAGAAGCGCTGTGGAGCGGATATGGAGGGATCTGTTGTAGTGTGTCAGGAGAAGCGCTGTGAAGCTGATATGGAGGGATCTGTTGTAGTAGTGTCAGGAGAAGCGTTGTGGAGTGGATATGGTGGGATCTGTTGTAGTGTGTCAGGAGAAGCGCTGTGTAGCGTATATGGAGGGATCTGTTGTAGTGTGTCAGGAGAAGCGCTGTGGAGCGTATATGGAGGGATCTGTTGTAGTGTGTCAGGAGAAGCGCTGTGGAGCATATATGGAGGGATCTGTTGTAGTGTGTCAGGAGAAGCGCTGTGTAGCGTATATGGAGGGATCTGTTGTAGTGTGTCAGGAGAAGCGCTGTGGAGTGGATATGGAGGGATCTGTTGTAGTGTCAGGAGAAGCGCTGTGGAGCGGATATGGAGGGATCTGTTGTGTGTCAGGAGAAGCGCTGTGGAGCGGATATGGAGGGATCTGTTGTAGTGTGTCAGGAGAAGCGCTGTGGAGTGGATATGGTGGGATCTGTAGTGTGTCAGGAGAAGCGCTGTGGAGCGGATATGGAGGGATCTGTTGTGTGTCAGGAGAAGCGCTGTGGAGCGGATATGGAGGGATCTGTTGTGTGTCAGGAGAAGCGCTGTGGAGTGGATATGGAGGGATCTGTTGTAGTGTGTCAGGAGAAGCACTGTGGAGCGGATATGGAGGGATCTGTTGTAGTAGTGTCAGGAGAAGCGCTGTGGAGCGGATATGGAGGGATCTGTTGTAGTGTCAGGAGAAGCGCTGTGTTGTGGATATGGTGGGATCTGTTGTAGTGTGTCAGGAGAAGCGCTGTGGAGCGGATATGGAGGGATCTGTTGTAGTGTCAGGAGAAGCGCTGTGGAGCAGATATGGTGGGATATGTTGTAGTGTGTCAGGAGAAGCGCTGTGGAGAGGATATGGAGGGATTTGTTGTAGTGTGTCAGGAGAAGCGCTGTGAAGCTGATATGGAGGGATCTGTTGTAGTAGTGTCAGGAGAAGCATTGTGGAGTGGATATGGAGGGATCTGTTGTAGTAGTGTCAGGAGAAGCGTTGTGGAGTGGATATGGTGGGATCTGTTGTAGTGTGTCAGGAGAAGCGCTGTGGAGCGGATATGGTGGGATCTGTTGTAGTGTGTCAGGAGAAGCGCTGTGGAGCGGATATGGAGGGATCTGTTGTAGTGTGTCAGGAGAAGCGCTGTGGAGCGGATATGGTGGGATCTGTTGTAGTGTGTCAGGAGAAGCGCTGTGGAGTGGATATGGAGGGATCTGTTGTAGTGTGTCAGGAGAAGCGCTGTGGAGCGGATATGGAGGGATTTGTTGTAGTGTGTCAGGAGAAGCGCTGTGGAGCGTATATGGAGGGATCTGTTGTGTGTCAGGAGAAGCGCTGTGGAGCGGATATGGAGGGATCTGTTGTAGTGTGTCAGGAGAAGCGCTGTGGAGCGGATATGGTGGGATCTGTTGTAGTGTGTCAGGAGAAGCGCTGTGGAGCGACTATGGAGGGATCTGTTGTAGTGTGTCAGGAGAAGCGCTGTGGAGCGGATATGGAGGGATCTGTTGTAGTGTGTCAGGAGAAGCGCTGTGGAGCGGATATGGAGGGATTTGTTGTAGTGTGTCAGGAGAAGCGCTGTGGAGCGTATATGGAGGGATCTGTAGTAGTGTGTCAGGAGAAGCGCTGTGGAGCGGATATGGAGGGATCTGTTGTGTGTCAGGAGAAGCGCTGTGGAGAGGATATGGAGGGATCTGTTGTAGTGTGTCAGGAGAAGCGCTGTGGAGAGGATATGGAGGGATCTGTTGTAGTGTGTCAGGAGAAGCGCTGTGGAGCGTATATGGAGGGATCTGTTGTAGTGTGTCAGGAGAAGCGCTGTGGAGAGGATATGGAGGGATCTGTTGTAGTGTGTCAGGAGAAGCGCTGTGGAGCGGATATGGAGGGATCTGTTGTAGTGTGTCAGGAGAAGCGCTGTGGAGCGTATATGGAGGGATCTGTTGTAGTGTGTCAGGAGAAGCGCTGTGGAGCGGATATGGAGGGATCTGTTGTAGTGTGTCAGGAGAAGCGCTGTGAAGCTGATATGGAGGGATCTGTTGTAGTAGTGTCAGGAGAAGCGCTGTGGAGTGGATATGGTGGGATATGTTGTAGTGTGCCAGGAGAAGCGCTGTGGAGTGGATATGGAGGGATCTGTTGTAGTGTGTCAGGAGAAGCGCTGTGGAGCGGATATGGAGGGATCTGTTGTAGTGTGTCAGGAGAAGCGCTGTGGAGCGGATATGGAGGGATCTCTTGTAGGGTGTCAGGAGAAGCGCTGTGGAGCGGATATGGAGGGATCTGTTGTAATGTCAGGAGAAGCGCTGTGGACCGGATATGGTGGGATCTGTTGTAGTGTGTCAGGAGAAGCGCTGTGGAGCGGATATGGAGGGATCTGTTGTGTCAGGAGAAGCGCTGTGGAGCGGATATGGAGGGATCTGTTGTAGTGTCAGGAGAAGCGCTGTGGAGCGGATATGGTGGGATCTGTTGTAGTGTGTCAGGAGAAGCTCTTTGGAGCGGATATGGAGGGATCTGTTGTAGTGTGTCAGGAGAAGCGCTGTGGAGTGGATATGGAGGGATCTGTAGTGTGTCAGGAGAAGCGCTGTGGAGCGGATATGGAGGGATCTGTTGTAGTGTCAGGAGAAGCGATGTGGAGCAGATATGGTGGGATCTGTTGTAGTGTGTCAGGAGAAGCGCTGTGGAGAGGATTTGGAGGGATCTGTTGTAGTGTGTCAGGAGAAGCGCTGTGGAGCGGATATGGTGGGATCTGTTGTGTCAGGAGAAGCGCTGTGGAGCTGATATGGAGGGATCTGTTGTAGTGTGTCAGGAGAAGCGCTGTGGAGCGGATATGGAGGGATCTGTTGTAGTGTGTCAGGAGAAGCGCTGTGGAGTGGATATGGAGGGATCTGTTGTAGTGTGTCAGGAGAAGCGCTGTGGAGCGGATATGGAGGGATCTGTTGTAGTGTGTCAGGAGAAGCGCTGTGAAGCTGATATGAAGGGATCTGTTGTAGTAGTGTCAGGAGAAGCGTTGTGGAGTGGATATGGTGGGATCTGTTGTAGTGTGTCAGGAGAAGCGCTGTGGAGTGGATATGGAGGGATCTGTTGTAGTGTGTCAGGAGAAGCGCTGTGGAGCGGATATGGAGGGATTTGTTGTAGTGTGTCAGGAGAAGCGCTGTGGAGCGTATATGGAGGGATCTGTTGTGTGTCAGGAGAAGCGCTGTGGAGTGGATATGGAGGGATCTCTTGTAGGGTGTCAGGAGAAGCGCTGTGGAGTGGATATGGTGGGATCTGTAGTGTGTCAGGAGAAGCGCTGTGGAGCGGATATGGTGGGATCTGTTGTAGGGTGTCAATTGAAGTGCTGTGGTGCGGATATGGTGGGATCTGTTGTAGTGCGTCAGTTGAAGTGCTGTGGTGCGGATATGGTGGGATCTGTTGTAGTGTGTCAGGAGAAGCGCTGTGTAGTGGATATGGAGGGATCTGTTGTGTGTCAGGAGAAACGCTGTGGCGCGGATATGGAGGGATCTGTTGTGTGTCAGGAGAAGCGCTGTGGAGCGGATATGGAGGGATCTGTTGTGTCAGGAGAAGAGCTGTGGAGTGGATATGGTGGGATCTGTTGTAGTGTGTCAGGAGAAGCGCTGTGGAGCGGATATGGAGGGATCTGTTGTGTGTCAGGATAATCGCTGTGGAGCGGATATGGAGGGATCTGTTGTAGTGTGTCAGGAGAAGTGCTGTGGAGAGGATATGGAGGGATCTGTTGTAGTGTGTCAGGAGAAGCGCTGTGGAGCGGATATGGAGGGATCTGTTGTGTGTCAGGATAATCGCTGTGGAGTGGATATGGAGGGATCTGTTGTAGTGTGTCAGGAGAAGCGCTGTGGAGCGGATATGGAGGGATCTGTTGTAGTGTGTCAGGAGAAGCGCTGTGGAGCGGATATGGAGGGATCTGGTGTAGTGTGTCATGAGAAGCGCTATGGAGCGGATATGGAGGGATCTGTTGTAGTGTGTCGGGAGAAGCGATGTGGAGCGGATATATAGGGATCTGTTGTAGTGTCAGGAGAAGCGCTGTGGAGCGGATATGGAGGGATCTGTTGTGTCAGGAGAAACACTGGAGCGGATATGGAGGGATCTGTTGTGTGTCAGGAGAAGCGCTGTGGAGCGGATATGGAGGGATCTGTTGTGTGTCAGGAGAAGCGCTGTGGAGCGGATATGGAGGGATCTGTAGTAGTGTCAGGAGAAGCGCTGTGGATCGGATATGGAGGGATCTATTGTAATGTGTCAGGAGAAGCGCTGTGGAGCGGATATGGAGGGATCTGTTGTAGTGTGTCAGGAGAAGCGTTGTGGAGCGGATATGGAGGGATCTGTTGTAGTGTGTCAGGAGAAGCGCTGTGGAGCGGATATGGAGGGATCTGTTGTGGTGTGTCAGGAGAAGCGCTGTGGAGCGGATATGGAGGGATCTGTTGTACTGTGTCAGGAGAAGCGCTGTGGAGCGGATATGGAGGGATCTGTTGTAGTGTGTCAGGAGAAGCGCTGTGGAGCGGATATGGAGGGATCTGTTGTAGTGTGTCAGGAGAAGAGCTGTGGAGCGGATATGGAGGGATCTGTTGTAGTGTGTCAGGAGAAGCGCTGTGGAGCGGATATGGAGGGATCTGTTGTAGTGTGTCAGGAGAAGCGCTGTGGAGCGGATATGGAGGGATCTGTTGTAGTGTGTCAGGAGAAGCGCTGTGGAGCGGATATGGAGGGATCTGTTGTAGTGTGTCAGGAGAAGCGCTGTGGAGCGGATATGGAGGGATCTGTTGTAGTGTGTCAGGAGAAGCGCTGTGGAGAGGATATGGAGGGATCTGTAGTATGTCAGGAGAAGCGCTGTGGAGCGGATATGGTGGGATCTATTGTAGTGTGTCAGGAGAAGCGCTGTGGAGCGGATATGGAGGGATATATTGTAGTGTGTCAGGAGGAGCGCTGTGGAGTGGATATGGAGGGATCTGTTGTAGTGTGTCAGGAGAAGCGCTGTGGAGCGTATATCGAGGGATCTATTGTAGTGTGTCAGGAGAAGCGCTGTGGAGCGGATATGGTGGGATCTATTGTAGTGTGTCAGGAGAAGCGCTGTGGAGCGGATATGGAGGGATCTGTTGTAGTGTGTCAGGAGAAGCGCTGTGGAGCGGATATGGAGGGATATATTGTAGTGTGTCAGGAGGAGCGCTGTGGAGTGGATATGGAGGGATCTGTTGTAGTGTGTCAGGAGAAGCGCTGTGGAGTGGATATGGAGGGATCTGTTGTAGTGTCAGGAGAAGCGCTGTGGAGCGGATATGGAGGGATCTGTTGTAGTGTGTCAGGAGAAGCGCTGTGGAGAGGATATGGAGGGATCTATTGTAGTGTGTCAGGAGAAGCGCTGTGGAGCGTATATCGAGGGATCTGTTGTAGTGTCAGGAGAAGCGCTCTGGAGTGGATATGGTGGGATCTGTAGTGTCAGGAGAAGCGCTGTGGAGCGGATATGGAGGGATCTGTTGTAGTGTGTCAGGAGAATCGCTGTGGAGCGGATATGGAGGGATCTGTTGTAGTGTGTCAGGAGAAGCGATGTGGAGCGGATATGGAGGGATCTGTTGTAGTGTCAGGAGAAGCGCTGTGGAGCGGATATGGAGGGATCTGTTGTGTGTCAGGAGAAGCGCTGTGGAGCGGATATGGAGGGATCTGTTGTAGTGTGTCAGGAGAAGCGCTGTGGAGCGGATATGGAGGGATCTGTTGTAGTGTCAGGAGAAGCGCTGTGGAGCGGATATGGAGGGATCTGTTGTAGTGTGTCAGGAGAAGCGCTGTGGAGCGGATATGGAGGGATCTGTTGTAGTGTGTCAGGAGAAGCGCTGTGGAGCGGATATGGAGGGATCTGTTGTAGTGTGTCAGGAGAAGCGCTGTGGAGCGGATATGGTGGGATCTGTAGTGTCAGGAGAAGCGCTGTGGAGCGGATATGGAGGGATCTGTTGTAGTGTCAGGAGAAGCGCTGTGGAGCGGATATGGTGGGATCTGTTGTAGTGTGTCAGGAGAAGTGCTGTGGAGTGGATATGGAGGGATCTGTTGTAGTGTGTCAGGAGAAGCGCTGTGGAGCGGATATGGTGGGATCTGTTGTAGTGTGTCAGGAGAAGCGCTGTGGAGTGGATATGGAGGGATCTGTTGTAGTGTGTCAGGAGAAGCGCTGTGGAGCGGATATGGAGGGATCTGTTGTAGTGTGTCATGAGAAGCGCTGTGGAGTGGATATGGAGGGATCTGTTGTAGTGTGTCAGGAGATGCGCTGTGGAGCGGATATGGAGGGATCTGTTGTAGTGTGTCAGGAGAAGCGCTGTGGAGCGGATATGGAGGGATCTGTTGTAGTGTGTCAGGAGAAGCGCTGTGGAGTGGATATGGAGGGATCTGTTGTAGTGTGTCAGGAGAAGCGCTGTGGAGCAGATATGGAGGGATCTGTTGTAGTGTGTCAGGAGAAGCGCTGTGGAGAGGATATGGAGGGATCTGTTGTAGTGTGTCAGGAGAAGCGCTGTGGAGCGTATATGGAGGGATCTGTTGTAGTGTGTCAGGAGAAGCGCTGTGGAGCGGATATGGAGGGATCTGTTGTAGTGTGTCAGGAGAAGCGCTGTGGAGCGGATATGGAGGGATTTGTTGTAGTGTGTCAGGAGAAGCGCTGTGGAGCGGATATGGAGGGATCTGTTGTAGTAGTGTCAGGAGAAGCGCTGTGGAGCGGATATGGAGGGATTTGTTGTAGTGTGTCAGGAGAAGCGCTGTGGAGCGGATATGGAGGGATCTGTTGTAGTGTGTCAGGAGAAGCGCTGTGGAGAGTATATGGAGGGATCTGTTGTAGTGTGTCAGGAGAAGCGCTGTGGAGCGGATATGGAGGGATTTGTTGTAGTGTCAGGAGAAGTGCTGTGGAGCGGATATGGAGGGATCTGTTGTAGTGTGTCAGGAGAAGCGCTGTGGAGAGTATATGGAGGGATCTGTTGTAGTGTGTCAGGAGAAGCGCTGTGGAGCGGATATGGAGGGATCTGTTGTGTGTCAGGAGAAGCGCTGTGGAGCGGATATTGAGGGATCTGTTGTAGTGTGTCAGGAGAAGCGCTGTGGAGCGGATATGGAGGGATTTGTTGTGTGTCAGGAGAAGCGCTGTGGAGCGGATATGGAGGGATCTGTTGTAGTGTCAGGAGAAGCGCTGTGGAGAGGATATGGAGGGATCTGTTGTGTGTCAGGAGAAGCGCTGTGGAGCGGATATGGAGGGATCTGTTGTAGTGTGTCAGGAGAAGCGCTGTGGAGCGGATATGGAGGGATTTGTTGTAGTGTGTCAGGAGAAGCGCTGTGGAGCGTATATGGAGGGATCTATTGTAGTGTCAGGAGAAGTGCTGTGGAGTGGATATGGAGGGATCTGGTGTAGTGTGTCAGGAGAAGCACTGTGGAGCGGATATGGAGGGATCGGTTGTGTGTCAGGAGAAGCGCTGTGGAGCGGATATGGAGGGATCTGTTGTAGTGTGTCAGGAGAAGCGCTGTGGAGCGGATATGGTGGGATCTGTAGTGTCAGGAGAAGCGCTGTGGAGTGGATATGGAGGGATCTGTTGTAGTGTCAGGAGAAGCGCTGTGGAGCGGATATGGAGGGATCTGTTGTAGTGTCAGGAGAAGCGCTGTGGAGAGGATATGGAGGGATCTGTTGTAGTGTGTCAGGAGAAGCGCTGTGGAGCGGATATGGAGGGATCTGTTGTAGTGTGTCAGGAGAAGCGCTGTGGAGTGGATATGGAGGGATCTATTGTAGTGTCAGGAGAAGCGCTGTGGAGAGGATATGGAGGGATCTGTTGTAGTGTGTCAGGAGAAGCGCTGTGGAGAGGATATGGAGGGATCTGTTGTAGTGTCAGGAGAAGCGCTGTGGAGCGGATATGGTGGGATCTGTAGTGTGTCAGGAGAAGCGCTGTGGAGCGGATATGGAGGGATCTGTAGTGTCAGGAGAAGCGCTGTGAAGCGGATATGGAGGGATCTGTTGTAGTGTGTCAGGAGAAGCGCTGTGGAGCGGATATGGAGGGATCTGTTGTAGTGTGTCAGAAGAAGCGCTGTGGAGCGGATATGGAGGGATCTGTTGTAGTGTGTCAGGAGAAGCGCTGTGGAGCGGATATGGAGGGATATGTTGTAGTGTGTCAGGAGAAGCGCTGTGGAGCGGATATGGAGGGATCTGTTGTAGTGTGTCAGAAGAAGCGCTGTGGAGCGGATATGGAGGGATCTGTTGTAGTGTGTCAGGAGAAGCGCTGTGGAGCGGATATGGAGGGATCTGTTGTAGTGTGTCAGGAGAAGCGCTGTGGAGCGGATATGGAGGGATCTGTTGTAGTGTGTCAGAAGAAGCGCTGTGGAGCGGATATGGAGGGATCTGTTGTAGTGTGTCAGGAGAAGCGCTGTGGAGCGGATATGGAGGGATCTGTTGTAGTGTGTCAGGAGAAGCGCTGTGGAGTGGATATGGAGGGATCTGTTGTAGTGTGTCAGGAGAAGCGCTGTGTAGCGGATATGGAGGGATCTGTTGTAGTGTCAGGAGAAGCGCTGTGGAGCGGATATGGTGGGAACTGTTGTAGTGTCAGGAGAATCGCTGTGGAGCGGATATGGAGGGATCTGTTGTAGTGTGTCAGGAGAAGCGCTGTGGAGAGGATATGGAGGGATCTGTTGTAGTGTGTCAGAAGAAGCGCTGTGGAGCAGATATGGAGGGATCTGTTGTAGTGTGTCAGGAGAAGCGCTGTGGAGCGGATATGGAGGGATCTGTTGTAGTGTGTCAGGAGAAGCGCTGTGGAGTGGATATGGAGGGATCTGTTGTAGTGTGTCAGGAGAAGCGCTGTGGAGCGGATATGGAGGGATCTGTTGTAGTGTCAGGAGAAGCGCTGTGGAGTGGATATGGAGGGATCTGTTGTAGTGTGTCAGGAGAAGCGCTGTGGAGCGTATATGGAGGGATCTGTTGTAGTGTGTCAGGAGAAGCGCTGTGGAGCGGATATGGAGGGATCTGTTGTAGTGTGTCAGGAGAAGCGCTGTGGAGTGGATATGGAGGGATCTGTTGTAGTGTGTCAGGAGAAGCGCTGTGGAGCGGATATGGAGGGATCTGTTGTGGTGTGTCAGGAGAAGCGCTGTGGAGCGGATATGGAGGGATCTGTTGTAGTGTGTCAGGAGAAGCGCTGTGGAGAGGATATGGAGGGATTTGTTGTAGTGTCAGGAGAAGCGCTGTGGAGCGGATATGGAGGGATCTATTGTAGTGTGTCAGGAGAAGCGCTGTGGAGCGGATATGGAGGGATCTGTTGTAGTGTGTCAGGAGAAGCGCTGTGAAGCTGATATGGAGGGATCTGTTGTAGTAGTGTCAGGAGAAGCGTTGTGGAGTGGATATGGTGGGATCTGTTGTAGTGTGTCAGGAGAAGCGCTGTGGAGTGGATATGGAGGGATCTGTTGTAGTGTGTCAGGAGAAGCGCTGTGGATCGGATATGGAGGGATTTGTTGTAGTGTGTCAGGAGAAGCGCTGTGGAGCGGATATGGTGGGATCTGTTGTAGGGTGTCAATTGAAGTGCTGTGGTGCGGATATGGTGGGATCTGTTGTAGTGTGTCAGTTGAAGTGCTGTGGTGCGGATATGGTGGGATCTGTTGTAGTGTGTCAGGAGAAGCGCTGTGGAGTGGATATGGAGGGATCTGTTGTGTGTCAGGAGAAACGCTGTGGCGCGGATATGGAGGGATCTGTTGTGTGTCAGGAGAAGCGCTGTGGAGCGGATATGGAGGGATCTGTTGTGTCAGGAGAAGAGCTGTGGAGTGGATATGGTGGGATCTGTTGTAGTGTGTCAGGAGAAGCGCTGTGGAGCGGATATGGAGGGATCTGTTGTGTGTCAGGATAATCGCTGTGGAGCGGATATGGAGGGATCTGTTGTAGTGTGTCAGGAGAAGTGCTGTGGAGAGGATATGGAGGGATCTGTTGTAGTGTGTCAGGAGAAGCGCTGTGGAGCGGATATGGAGGGATCTGTTGTGTGTCAGGATAATCGCTGTGGAGTGGATATGGAGGGATCTGTTGTAGTGTGTCAGGAGAAGCGCTGTGGAGCGGATATGGAGGGATCTGTTGTAGTGTGTCAGGAGAAGCGCTGTGGAGCGGATATGGAGGGATCTGGTGTAGTGTGTCATGAGAAGCGCTATGGAGCGGATATGGAGGGATCTGTTGTAGTGTGTCGGGAGAAGCGATGTGGAGCGGATATATAGGGATCTGTTGTAGTGTCAGGAGAAGCGCTGTGGAGCGGATATGGAGGGATCTGTTGTGTCAGGAGAAACACTGGAGCGGATATGGAGGGATCTGTTGTGTGTCAGGAGAAGCGCTGTGGAGCGGATATGGAGGGATCTGTTGTGTGTCAGGAGAAGCGCTGTGGAGCGGATATGGAGGGATCTGTAGTAGTGTCAGGAGAAGCGCTGTGGATCGGATATGGAGGGATCTATTGTAATGTGTCAGGAGAAGCGCTGTGGAGCGGATATGGAGGGATCTGTTGTAGTGTGTCAGGAGAAGCGTTGTGGAGCGGATATGGAGGGATCTGTTGTAGTGTGTCAGGAGAAGCGCTGTGGAGCGGATATGGAGGGATCTGTTGTGGTGTGTCAGGAGAAGCGCTGTGGAGCGGATATGGAGGGATCTGTTGTACTGTGTCAGGAGAAGCGCTGTGGAGCGGATATGGAGGGATCTGTTGTAGTGTGTCAGGAGAAGCGCTGTGGAGCGGATATGGAGGGATCTGTTGTAGTGTGTCAGGAGAAGAGCTGTGGAGCGGATATGGAGGGATCTGTTGTAGTGTGTCAGGAGAAGCGCTGTGGAGCGGATATGGAGGGATCTGTTGTAGTGTGTCAGGAGAAGCGCTGTGGAGCGGATATGGAGGGATCTGTTGTAGTGTGTCAGGAGAAGCGCTGTGGAGCGGATATGGAGGGATCTGTTGTAGTGTGTCAGGAGAAGCGCTGTGGAGCGGATATGGAGGGATCTGTTGTAGTGTGTCAGGAGAAGCGCTGTGGAGAGGATATGGAGGGATCTGTAGTATGTCAGGAGAAGCGCTGTGGAGCGGATATGGTGGGATCTATTGTAGTGTGTCAGGAGAAGCGCTGTGGAGCGGATATGGAGGGATATATTGTAGTGTGTCAGGAGGAGCGCTGTGGAGTGGATATGGAGGGATCTGTTGTAGTGTGTCAGGAGAAGCGCTGTGGAGCGTATATCGAGGGATCTGTTGTAGTGTGTCAGGAGAAGCGCTGTGGAGCGGATATGGTGGGATCTATTGTAGTGTGTCAGGAGAAGCGCTGTGGAGCGGATATGGAGGGATCTGTTGTAGTGTGTCAGGAGAAGCGCTGTGGAGCGGATATGGAGGGATATATTGTAGTGTGTCAGGAGGAGCGCTGTGGAGTGGATATGGAGGGATCTGTTGTAGTGTGTCAGGAGAAGCGCTGTGGAGTGGATATGGAGGGATCTGTTGTAGTGTCAGGAGAAGCGCTGTGGAGCGGATATGGAGGGATCTGTTGTAGTGTGTCAGGAGAAGCGCTGTGGAGAGGATATGGAGGGATCTATTGTAGTGTGTCAGGAGAAGCGCTGTGGAGCGTTTATCGAGGGATCTGTTGTAGTGTCAGGAGAAGCGCTCTGGAGTGGATATGGTGGGATCTGTAGTGTCAGGAGAAGCGCTGTGGAGCGGATATGGAGGGATCTGTTGTAGTGTGTCAGGAGAATCGCTGTGGAGCGGATATGGAGGGATCTGTTGTAGTGTGTCAGGAGAAGCGATGTGGAGCGGATATGGAGGGATCTGTTGTAGTGTCAGGAGAAGCGCTGTGGAGCGGATATGGAGGGATCTGTTGTGTGTCAGGAGAAGCGCTGTGGAGCGGATATGGAGGGATCTGTTGTAGTGTGTCAGGAGAAGCGCTGTGGAGCGGATATGGAGGGATCTGTTGTAGTGTCAGGAGAAGCGCTGTGGAGCGGATATGGAGGGATCTGTTGTAGTGTGTCAGGAGAAGCGCTGTGGAGCGGATATGGAGGGATCTGTTGTAGTGTGTCAGGAGAAGCGCTGTGGAGCGGATATGGTGGGATCTGTAGTGTCAGGAGAAGCGCTGTGGAGCGGATATGGAGGGATCTGTTGTAGTGTGTCAGGAGAAGCGCTGTGGAGCGGATATGGTGGGATCTGTTGTAGTGTGTCAGGAGAAGTGCTGTGGAGTGGATATGGAGGGATCTGTTGTAGTGTGTCAGGAGAAGCGCTGTGGAGCGGATATGGTGGGATCTGTTGTAGTGTGTCAGGAGAAGCGCTGTGGAGTGGATATGGAGGGATCTGTTGTAGTGTGTCAGGAGAAGCGCTGTGGAGCGGATATGGAGGGATCTGTTGTAGTGTGTCATGAGAAGCGCTGTGGAGTGGATATGGAGGGATCTGTTGTAGTGTGTCAGGAGATGCGCTGTGGAGCGGATATGGAGGGATCTGTTGTAGTGTGTCAGGAGAAGCGCTGTGGAGCGGATATGGAGGGATCTGTTGTAGTGTGTCAGGAGAAGCGCTGTGGAGTGGATATGGAGGGATCTGTTGTAGTGTGTCAGGAGAAGCGCTGTGGAGCAGATATGGAGGGATCTGTTGTAGTGTGTCAGGAGAAGCGCTGTGGAGAGGATATGGAGGGATCTGTTGTAGTGTGTCAGGAGAAGCGCTGTGGAGCGTATATGGAGGGATCTGTTGTAGTGTGTCAGGAGAAGCGCTGTGGAGCGGATATGGAGGGATCTGTTGTAGTGTGTCAGGAGAAGCGCTGTGGAGCGGATATGGAGGGATTTGTTGTAGTGTGTCAGGAGAAGCGCTGTGGAGCGGATATGGAGGGATCTGTTGTAGTAGTGTCAGGAGAAGCGCTGTGGAGCGGATATGGAGGGATTTGTTGTAGTGTGTCAGGAGAAGCGCTGTGGAGCGGATATGGAGGGATCTGTTGTAGAGTGTCAGGAGAAGCGCTGTGTAGAGGATATGGAGGGATCTGTTGTAGTGTCAGGAGAAGCGCTGTGGAGCGGATATGGAGGGATCTGTTGTAGTGTGTCAGGAGAAGCGCTGTGGAGCGGATATGGAGGGATCTGTTGTAGTGTGTCAGGAGAAGCGCTGTGGAGCGGATATGGAGGGATCTGTTGTAGTGTGTCAGGAGAAGCGCTGTGGAGAGTATATGGAGGGATCTGTTGTAGTGTGTCAGGAGAAGCGCTGTGGAGCGGATATGGAGGGATTTGTTGTAGTGTCAGGAGAAGTGCTGTGGAGCGGATATGGAGGGATCTGTTGTAGTGTGTCAGGAGAAGCGCTGTGGAGAGTATATGGAGGGATCTGTTGTAGTGTGTCAGGAGAAGCGCTGTGGAGCGGATATGGAGGGATCTGTTGTGTGTCAGGAGAAGCGCTGTGGAGCGGATATGGAGGGATCTGTTGTAGTGTGTCAGGAGAAGCGCTGTGGAGCGGATATGGAGGGATTTGTTGTGTGTCAGGAGAAGCGCTGTGGAGCGGATATGGAGGGATCTGTTGTAGTGTCAGGAGAAGCGCTGTGGAGAGGATATGGAGGGATCTGTTGTGTGTCAGGAGAAGCGCTGTGGAGCGGATATGGAGGGATCTGTTGTAGTGTGTCAGGAGAAGCGCTGTGGAGCGGATATGGAGGGATTTGTTGTAGTGTGTCAGGAGAAGCGCTGTGGAGCGTATATGGAGGGATCTATTGTAGTGTCAGGAGAAGTGCTGTGGAGTGGATATGGAGGGATCTGGTGTAGTGTGTCAGGAGAAGCACTGTGGAGCGGATATGGAGGGATCGGTTGTGTGTCAGGAGAAGCGCTGTGGAGCGGATATGGAGGGATCTGTTGTAGTGTGTCAGGAGAAGCGCTGTGGAGCGGATATGGTGGGATCTAGTGTCAGGAGAAGCGCTGTGGAGTGGATATGGAGGGATCTGTTGTAGTGTCAGGAGAAGCGCTGTGGAGCGGATATGGAGGGATCTGTTGTAGTGTCAGGAGAAGCGCTGCGGAGCGGATATGGAGGGATCTGTTGTAGTGTGTCAGGAGAAGCGCTGTGGAGAGGATATGGAGGGATCTGTTGTAGTGTGTCAGGAGAAGCGCTGTGGAGCGGATATGGAGGGATCTGTTGTAGTGTGTCAGGAGAAGCGCTGTGGAGTGGATATGGAGGGATCTATTGTAGTGTCAGGAGAAGCGCTGTGGAGAGGATATGGAGGGATCTGTTGTAGTGTGTCAGGAGAAGCGCTGTGGAGAGGATATGGAGGGATCTGTTGTAGTGTCAGGAGAAGCGCTGTGGAGCGGATATGGTGGGATCTGTAGTGTGTCAGGAGAAGCGCTGTGGAGCGGATATGGAGGGATCTGTAGTGTCAGGAGAAGCGCTGTGAAGCGGATATGGAGGGATCTGTTGTAGTGTGTCAGGAGAAGCGCTGTGGAGCGGATATGGAGGGATCTGTTGTAGTGTGTCAGAAGAAGCGCTGTGGAGCGGATATGGAGGGATCTGTTGTAGTGTGTCAGGAGAAGCGCTGTGGAGCGGATATGGAGGGATATGTTGTAGTGTGTCAGGAGAAGCGCTGTGGAGCGGATATGGAGGGATCTGTTGTAGTGTGTCAGAAGAAGCGCTGTGGAGCGGATATGGAGGGATCTGTTGTAGTGTGTCAGGAGAAGCGCTGTGGAGCGGATATGGAGGGATCTGTTGTAGTGTCAGGAGAAGCGCTGTGGAGCGGATATGGAGGGATCTGTTGTAGTGTGTCAGAAGAAGCGCTGTGGAGCGGATATGGAGGGATCTGTTGTAGTGTGTCAGGAGAAGCGCTGTGGAGCGGATATGGAGGGATCTGTTGTAGTGTGTCAGGAGAAGCGCTGTGGAGTGGATATGGAGGGATCTGTTGTAGTGTGTCAGGAGAAGCGCTGTGTAGCGGATATGGAGGGATCTGTTGTAGTGTCAGGAGAAGCGCTGTGGAGCGGATATGGTGGGAACTGTTGTAGTGTCAGGAGAATCGCTGTGGAGCGGATATGGAGGGATCTGTTGTAGTGTGTCAGGAGAAGCGCTGTGGAGAGGATATGGAGGGATCTGTTGTAGTGTGTCAGAAGAAGCGCTGTGGAGCAGATATGGAGGGATCTGTTGTAGTGTGTCAGGAGAAGCGCTGTGGAGCGGATATGGAGGGATCTGTTGTAGTGTGTCAGGAGAAGCGCTGTGGAGTGGATATGGAGGGATCTGTTGTAGTGTGTCAGGAGAAGCGCTGTGGAGCGGATATGGAGGGATCTGTTGTAGTGTCAGGAGAAGCGCTGTGGAGTGGATATGGAGGGATCTGTTGTAGTGTGTCAGGAGAAGCGCTGTGGAGCGTATATGGAGGGATCTGTTGTAGTGTGTCAGGAGAAGCGCTGTGGAGCGGATATGGAGGGATCTGTTGTAGTGTGTCAGGAGAAGCGCTGTGGAGTGGATATGGAGGGATCTGTTGTAGTGTGTCAGGAGAAGCGCTGTGGAGCGGATATGGAGGGATCTGTTGTGGTGTGTCAGGAGAAGCGCTGTGGAGCGGATATGGAGGGATCTGTTGTAGTGTGTCAGGAGAAGCGCTGTGGAGAGGATATGGAGGGATTTGTTGTAGTGTCAGGAGAAGCGCTGTGGAGCGGATATGGAGGGATCTATTGTAGTGTGTCAGGAGAAGCGCTGTGGAGCGGATATGGAGGGATCTGTTGTAGTGTGTCAGGAGAAGCGCTGTGAAGCTGATATGGAGGGATCTGTTGTAGTAGTGTCAGGAGAAGCGTTGTGGAGTGGATATGGTGGGATCTGTTGTAGTGTGTCAGGAGAAGCGCTGTGGAGTGGATATGGAGGGATCTGTTGTAGTGTGTCAGGAGAAGCGCTGTGGATCGGATATGGAGGGATTTGTTGTAGTGTGTCAGGAGAAGCGCTGTGGAGCGTATATGGAGGGATCTGTTGTGTGTCAGGAGAAGCGCTGTGGAGTGGATATGGAGGGATCTGTTGTAGTGTGTCAGGAGAAGCGCTGTGGAGCGTATATGGAGGGATCTGTTGTAGTGTGTCAGGAGAAGCGCTGTGGAGCGGATATGGAGGGATCTGTTGTAGTGTCAGGAGAAGCGCTGTGGAGCGGATATGGAGGGATCTGTTGTAGTGTATCAGGAGAAGCGCTGTGGAGCGGATATGGATGGATCTGTTGTAGTGTGTCAGGAGAAGCGCTGTGGAGCGGATATGGAGGGATCTGTTGTGTCAGGAGAAGCGCTGTGGAGCGGATATGGAGGGATCTGTTGTAGTGTGTCAGGAGAAGCGCTGTGGAGCGGATATGGAGGGATCTGTTGTAGTGTGTCAGGAGAAGCGCTGTGGAGCGGATATGGTGGGATCTGTAGTGTGTCAGGAGAAGCGCTGTGGAGAAGATATGGAGGGATCTGTTGTAGTGTGTCAGGAGAAGCGCTGTGGAGCGGATATGGAGGGATCTGTTGTGTGTCAGGATAATCGCTGTGGAGCGGATATGGAGGGATCTGTTGTAGTGTGTCAGGAGAAGTGCTGTGGAGAGGATATGGAGGGATCTGTTGTAGTGTGTCAATTGAAGTGCTGTGGTGCGGATATGGTGGGATCTGTTGTAGTGTGTCAGTTGAAGTGCTGTGGTGCGGATATGGTGGGATCTGTTGTAGTGTGTCAGGAGAAGCGCTGTGGAGTGGATATGGAGGGATCTGTTGTGTGTCAGGAGAAACGCTGTGGCGCGGATATGGAGGGATCTGTTGTGTGTCAGGAGAAGCGCTGTGGAGCGGATATGGAGGGATCTGTTGTGTCAGGAGAAGAGCTGTGGAGTGGATATGGTGGGATCTGTTGTAGTGTGTCAGGAGAAGCGCTGTGGAGCGGATATGGAGGGATCTGTTGTGTGTCAGGATAATCGCTGTGGAGCGGATATGGAGGGATCTGTTGTGTGTCAGGAGAAGTGCTGTGGAGAGGATATGGAGGGATCTGTTGTAGTGTGTCAGGAGAAGCGCTGTGGAGCGGATATGGAGGGATCTGTTGTGTGTCAGGATAATCGCTGTGGAGCGGATATGGAGGGATCTGGTGTAGTGTGTCAGGAGAAGCGCTATGGAGCGGATATGGAGGGATCTGTTGTAGTGTGTCGGGAGAAGCGATGTGGAGCGGATATATAGGGATCTGTTGTAGTGTCAGGAGAAGCGCTGTGGAGCGGATATGGAGGGATCTGTTGTGTCAGGAGAAACACTGGAGCGGATATGGAGGGATCTGTTGTGTGTCAGGAGAAGCGCTGTGGAGCGGATATGGAGGGATCTGTTGTGTGTCAGGAGAAGCGCTGTGGAGCGGATATGGAGGGATCTGTAGTAGTGTCAGGAGAAGCGCTGTGGATCGGATATGGAGGGATCTATTGTAATGTGTCAGGAGAAGCGCTGTGGAGCGGATATGGAGGGATCTGTTGTAGTGTGTCAGGAGAAGCGTTGTGGAGCGGATATGGAGGGATCTGTTGTAGTGTGTCAGGAGAAGCGCTGTGGAGCGGATATGGAGGGATCTGTTGTAGTGTGTCAGGAGAAGCGCTGTGGAGCGGATATGGAGGGATCTGTTGTAGTGTGTCAGGAGAAGCGCTGTGGAGCGGATATGGAGGGATCTGTTGTAGTGTGTCAGGAGAAGCGCTGTGGAGCGGATATGGAGGGATCTGTTGTAGTGTGTCAGGAGAAGAGCTGTGGAGCGGATATGGAGGGATCTGTTGTAGTGTGTCAGGAGAAGCGCTGTGGAGCGGATATGGAGGGATCTGTTGTAGTGTGTCAGGAGAAGCGCTGTGGAGCGGATATGGAGGGATCTGTTGTAGTGTGTCAGGAGAAGCGCTGTGGTGCGGATATGGTGGGATCTGTTGTAGTGTGTCAGGAGAAGCGCTGTGGAGTGGATATGGAGGGATCTGTTGTGTGTCAGGAGAAACGCTGTGGCGCGGATATGGAGGGATCTGTTGTGTGTCAGGAGAAGCGCTGTGGAGCGGATATGGAGGGATCTGTTGTGTCAGGAGAAGAGCTGTGGAGTGGATATGGTGGGATCTGTTGTAGTGTGTCAGGAGAAGCGCTGTGGAGCGGATATGGAGGGATCTGTTGTGTGTCAGGATAATCGCTGTGGAGCGGATATGGAGGGATCTGTTGTGTGTCAGGAGAAGTGCTGTGGAGAGGATATGGAGGGATCTGTTGTAGTGTGTCAGGAGAAGCGCTGTGGAGCGGATATGGAGGGATCTGTTGTGTGTCAGGATAATCGCTGTGGAGCGGATATGGAGGGATCTGGTGTAGTGTGTCAGGAGAAGCGCTATGGAGCGGATATGGAGGGATCTGTTGTGGTGTGTCGGGAGAAGCGATGTGGAGCGGATATATAGGGATCTGTTGTAGTGTCAGGAGAAGCGCTGTGGAGCGGATATGGAGGGATCTGTTGTGTCAGGAGAAACACTGGAGCGGATATGGAGGGATCTGTTGTGTGTCAGGAGAAGCGCTGTGGAGCGGATATGGAGGGATCTGTTGTGTGTCAGGAGAAGCGCTGTGGAGCGGATATGGAGGGATCTGTAGTAGTGTCAGGAGAAGCGCTGTGGATCGGATATGGAGGGATCTATTGTAATGTGTCAGGAGAAGCGCTGTGGAGCGGATATGGAGGGATCTGTTGTAGTGTGTCAGGAGAAGCGTTGTGGAGCGGATATGGAGGGATCTGTTGTAGTGTGTCAGGAGAAGCGCTGTGGAGCGGATATGGAGGGATCTGTTGTAGTGTGTCAGGAGAAGCGCTGTGGAGCGGATATGGAGGGATCTGTTGTAGTGTGTCAGGAGAAGCGCTGTGGAGCGGATATGGAGGGATCTGTTGTAGTGTGTCAGGAGAAGAGCTGTGGAGCGGATATGGAGGGATCTGTTGTAGTGTGTCAGGAGAAGCGCTGTGGAGCGGATATGGAGGGATCTGTTGTAGTGTGTCAGGAGAAGCGCTGTGGAGCGGATATGGAGGGATCTGTTGTGTCAGGAGAAACACTGGAGCGGATATGGAGGGATCTGTTGTGTGTCAGGAGAAGCGCTGTGGAGCGGATATGGAGGGATCTGTTGTGTGTCAGGAGAAGCGCTGTGGAGCGGATATGGAGGGATCTGTAGTAGTGTCAGGAGAAGCGCTGTGGATCGGATATGGAGGGATCTATTGTAATGTGTCAGGAGAAGCGCTGTGGAGCGGATATGGAGGGATCTGTTGTAGTGTGTCAGGAGAAGCGTTGTGGAGCGGATATGGAGGGATCTGTTGTAGTGTGTCAGGAGAAGCGCTGTGGAGCGGATATGGAGGGATCTGTTGTAGTGTGTCAGGAGAAGCGCTGTGGAGCGGATATGGAGGGATCTGTTGTAGTGTGTCAGGAGAAGCGCTGTGGAGCGGATATGGAGGGATCTGTTGTAGTGTGTCAGGAGAAGAGCTGTGGAGCGGATATGGAGGGATCTGTTGTAGTGTGTCAGGAGAAGCGCTGTGGAGCGGATATGGAGGGATCTGTTGTAGTGTGTCAGGAGAAGCGCTGTGGAGCGGATATGGAGGGATCTGTTGTAGTGTGTCAGGAGAAGCGCTGTGGAGCGGATATGGAGGGATCTGTTGTAGTGTGTCAGGAGAAGCGCTGTGGAGCGGATATGGAGGGATCTGTTGTAGTGTGTCAGGAGAAGCGCTGTGGAGAGGATATGGAGGGATCTGTAGTGTGTCAGGAGAAGCGCTGTGGAGAGGATATGGAGGGATCTGTAGTGTGTCAGGAGAAGCGCTGTGGAGCGGATATGGTGGGATCTATTGTAGTGTGTCAGGAGAAGCGCTGTGGAGCGGATATGGAGGGATCTGTTGTAGTGTGTCAGGAGAAGCGCTGTGGAGCGGATATGGAGGGATATATTGTAGTGTGTCAGGAGGAGCGCTGTGGAGTGGATATGGAGGGATCTGTTGTAGTGTGTCAGGAGAAGCGCTGTGGAGTGGATATGGAGGGATCTGTTGTAGTGTCAGGAGAAGCGCTGTGGAGCGGATATGGAGGGATCTGTTGTAGTGTGTCAGGAGAAGCGCTGTGGAGAGGATATGGAGGGATCTATTGTAGTGTGTCAGGAGAAGCGCTGTGGAGCGTATATGGAGGGATCTGTTGTAGTGTCAGGAGAAGCGCTCTGGAGTGGATATGGTGGGATCTGTAGTGTGTCAGGAGAAGCGCTGTGGAGCGGATATGGAGGGATCTGTTGTAGTGTGTCAGGAGAATCGCTGTGGAGCGGATATGGAGGGATCTGTTGTAGTGTGTCAGGAGAAGCGATGTGGAGCGGATATGGAGGGATCTGTTGTAGTGTGTCAGGAGAAGCGCTGTGGAGCGGATATGGAGGGATCTGTTGTGTGTCAGGAGAAGCGCTGTGGAGCGGATATGGAGGGATCTGTTGTAGTGTGTCAGGAGAAGCGCTGTGGAGCGGATATGGAGGGATCTGTTGTAGTGTCAGGAGAAGCGCTGTGGAACGGATATGGAGGGATCTGTTGTAGAGTGTCAGGAGAAGCGCTGTGGAGCGGATATGGAGGGATCTGTTGTAGTGTGTCAGGAGAAGCGCTGTGGAGCGGATATGGTGGGATCTGTTGTAGTGTGTCAGGAGAAGTGCTGTGGAGCGGATATGGTGGGATCTGTTGTAGTGTGTCAGGAGAAGTGCTGTGGAGTGGATATGGAGGGATCTGTTGTAGTGTGTCAGTAGATGCGCTGTGGAGCGGATATGGAGGGATCTGTTGTAGTGTGTCAGGAGAAGCGCTGTGGAGCGGATATGGAGGGATCTGTTGTAGTGTGTCAGGAGAAGCGCTGTGGAGCGGATATGGAGGGATCTGTTGTAGTGTGTCAGGAGAAGCGCTGTGGAGCGGATATGGTGGGATCTGTAGTGTCAGGAGAAGCGCTGTGGAGCGGATATGGAGGGATCTGTTGTAGTGTGTCAGGAGAAGCGCTGTGGAGCGGATATGGTGGGATCTGTTGTAGTGTGTCAGGAGAAGTGCTGTGGAGTGGATATGGTGGGATCTGTTGTAGTGTGTCAGGAGAAGCGCTGTGGAGTGGATATGGAGGGATCTGTTGTAGTGTGTCAGGAGAAGCGCTGTGGAGCGGATATGGAGGGATCTGTTGTAGTGTGTCAGGAGAAGCGCTGTGGAGTGGATATGGAGGGATCTGTTGTAGTGTGTCAGTAGATGCGCTGTGGAGCGGATATGGAGGGATCTGTTGTAGTGTGTCAGGAGAAGCGCTGTGGAGCGGATATGGAGGGATCTGTTGTAGTGTGTCAGGAGAAGCGCTGTGGAGTGGATATGGAGGGATCTGTTGTAGTGTGTCAGGAGAAGCGCTGTGGAGCAGATATGGAGGGATCTGTTGTAGTGTGTCAGGAGAAGCGCTGTGGAGAGGATATGGAGGGATCTGTTGTAGTGTGTCAGGAGAAGCGCTGTGGAGCGGATATGGAGGGATCTGTTGTAGTGTGTCAGGAGAAGCGCTGTGGAGCGGATATGGAGGGATTTGTTGTAGTGTGTCAGGAGAAGCGCTGTGGAGCGGATATGGAGGGATCTGTTGTAGTAGTGTCAGGAGAAGCGCTGTGGAGCGGATATGGAGGGATCTGTTGTAGTGTCAGGAGAAGCGCTGTGTAGAGGATATGGAGGGATCTGTTGTAGTGTCAGGAGAAGCGCTGTGGAGCGGATATGGAGGGATCTGTTGTAGTGTGTCAGGAGAAGCGCTGTGGAGCGGATATGGAGGGATCTGTTGTAGTGTGTCAGGAGAAGCGCTGTGGAGCGGATATGGAGGGATCTGTTGTAGTGTGTCAGGAGAAGCGCTGTGGAGAGTATATGGAGGGATCTGTTGTAGTGTGTCAGGAGAAGCGCTGTGGAGCGGATATGGAGGGATTTGTTGTAGTGTCAGGAGAAGTGCTGTGGAGCGGATATGGAGGGATCTGTTGTAGTGTGTCAGGAGAAGCGCTGTGGAGAGTATATGGAGGGATCTGTTGTAGTGTGTCAGGAGAAGCGCTGTGGAGCGGATATGGAGGGATCTGTTGTGTGTCAGGAGAAGCGCTGTGGAGCGGATATGGAGGGATCTGTTGTAGTGTGTCAGGAGAAGCGCTGTGGAGCGGATATGGAGGGATTTGTTGTGTGTCATGAGAAGCGCTGTGGAGCGGATATGGAGGGATCTGTTGTAGTGTCAGGAGAAGCGCTGTGGAGCGGATATGGAGGGATCTGTTGTGTGTCAGGAGAAGCGCTGTGGAGCGGATATGGAGGGATCTGTTGTAGTGTGTCAGGAGAAGCGCTGTGGAGCGGATATGGAGGGATTTGTTGTAGTGTGTCAGGAGAAGCGCTGTGGAGCGGATATGGAGGGATCTGTTGTAGTGTGTCAGGAGAAGCGCTGTGGAGTGGATATGGAGGGATCTGTAGTAGTGTGTCAGGAGAAGCGCTGTGGAGCGGATATGGAGGGATCTGTTGTAGTGTGTCAGGAGAAGCGTTGTGGAGTGGATATGGAGGGATCTGGTGTAGTGTGTCAGGAGAAGCGCTGTGGAGTGGATATGGTGGGATCTGTTGTAGTGTGTCAGGAGAAGCGCTGTGGAGCGTATATGGAGGGATCTGTTGTAGTGTCAGGAGAAGTGCTGTGGAGTGGATATGGAGGGATCTGGTGTAGTGTGTCAGGAGAAGCGCTGTGGAGCGGATATGGAGGGATCGGTTGTGTGTCAGGAGAAGCGCTGTGGAGCGGATATGGAGGGATCTGTTGTAGTGTGTCAGGAGAAGCGCTGTGGAGCGGATATGGAGGGATCTGTTGTGTGTCAGGAGAAGCGCTGTGGAGCGGATATGGAGGGATCTGTTGTAGTGTGTCAGGAGAAGCGCTGTGGAGCGGATATGGAGGGATCTGTTGTAGTGTCAGGAGAAGCGCTGTGGAGCGGATATGGAGGGATCTGTTGTAGTGTGTCAGGAGAAGCGCTGTGGAGCGGATATGGAGGGATCTGTTGTAGTGTGTCAGGAGAAGCGCTGTGGAGCGGATATGGAGGGATCTGTTGTAGTGTGTCAGGAGAAGCGCTGTGGAGCGGATATGGTGGGATCTGTAGTGTCAGGAGAAGCGCTGTGGAGCGGATATGGAGGTATCTGTTGTAGTGTGTCAGGAGAAGCGCTGTGGAGCGGATATGGTGGGATCTGTTGTAGTGTGTCAGGAGAAGTGCTGTGGAGTGGATATGGAGGGATCTGTTGTAGTGTGTCAGGAGAAGCGCTGTGGAGCGGATATGGTGGGATCTGTTGTAGTGTGTCAGGAGAAGCGCTGTGGAGTGGATATGGAGGGATCTGTTGTAGTGTGTCAGGAGAAGCGCTGTGGAGCGGATATGGAGGGATCTGTTGTAGTGTGTCAGGAGAAGCGCTGTGGAGTGGATATGGAGGGATCTGTTGTAGTGTGTCAGTAGATGCGCTGTGGAGCGGATATGGAGGGATCTGTTGTAGTGTGTCAGGAGAAGCGCTGTGGAGCGGATATGGAGGGATCTGTTGTAGTGTGTCAGGAGAAGCGCTGTGGAGTGGATATGGAGGGATCTGTTGTAGTGTGTCAGGAGAAGCGCTGTGGAGCAGATATGGAGGGATCTGTTGTAGTGTGTCAGGAGAAGCGCTGTGGAGAGGATATGGAGGGATCTGTTGTAGTGTGTCAGGAGAAGCGCTGTGGAGCGGATATGGAGGGATCTGTTGTAGTGTGTCAGGAGAAGCGCTGTGGAGCGGATATGGAGGGATTTGTTGTAGTGTGTCAGGAGAAGCGCTGTGGAGCGGATATGGAGGGATCTGTTGTAGTAGTGTCAGGAGAAGCGCTGTGGAGCGGATATGGAGGGATCTGTTGTAGTGTGTCAGGAGAAGCGCTGTGTAGAGGATATGGAGGGATCTGTTGTAGTGTCAGGAGAAGCGCTGTGGAGCGGATATGGAGGGATCTGTTGTAGTGTGTCAGGAGAAGCGCTGTGGAGCGGATATGGAGGGATCTGTTGTAGTGTGTCAGGAGAAGCGCTGTGGAGCGGATATGGAGGGATCTGTTGTAGTGTGTCAGGAGAAGCGCTGTGGAGAGTATATGGAGGGATCTGTTGTAGTGTGTCAGGAGAAGCGCTGTGGAGCGGATATGGAGGGATTTGTTGTAGTGTCAGGAGAAGTGCTGTGGAGCGGATATGGAGGGATCTGTTGTAGTGTGTCAGGAGAAGCGCTGTGGAGAGTATATGGAGGGATCTGTTGTAGTGTGTCAGGAGAAGCGCTGTGGAGCGGATATGGAGGGATCTGTTGTGTGTCAGGAGAAGCGCTGTGGAGCGGATATGGAGGGATCTGTTGTAGGGTGTCAGGAGAAGCGCTGTGGAGCGGATATGGAGGGATTTGTTGTGTGTCATGAGAAGCGCTGTGGAGCGGATATGGAGGGATCTGTTGTAGTGTCAGGAGAAGCGCTGTGGAGCGGATATGGAGGGATCTGTTGTGTGTCAGGAGAAGCGCTGTGGAGCGGATATGGAGGGATCTGTTGTAGTGTGTCAGGAGAAGCGCTGTGGAGCGGATATGGAGGGATTTGTTGTAGTGTGTCAGGAGAAGCGCTGTGGAGCGGATATGGAGGGATCTGTTGTAGTGTGTCAGGAGAAGCGCTGTGGAGTGGATATGGAGGGATCTGTTGTAGTGTGTCAGGAGAAGCGTTGTGGAGTGGATATGGAGGGATCTGGTGTAGTGTGTCAGGAGAAGCGCTGTGGAGTGGATATGGTGGGATCTGTTGTAGTGTGTCAGGAGAAGCGCTGTGGAGCGTATATGGAGGGATCTGTTGTAGTGTCAGGAGAAGTGCTGTGGAGTGGATATGGAGGGATCTGGTGTAGTGTGTCAGGAGAAGCGCTGTGGAGCGGATATGGAGGGATCGGTTGTGTGTCAGGAGAAGCGCTGTGGAGCGGATATGGAGGGATCTGTTGTAGTGTGTCAGGAGAAGCGCTGTGGAGCGGATATGGTGGGATCTGTAGTGTCAGGAGAAGCGCTGTGGAGAGGATATGGAGGGATCTGTTGTAGTGTCAGGAGAAGCGCTGTGGAGCGGATATGGAGGGATCTGTTGTAGTGTCAGGAGAAGCGCTGCGGAGCGGATATGGAGTGATCTGTTGTAGTGTGTCAGGAGAAGCGCTGTGGAGAGGATATGGAGGGATCTGTTGTAGTGTGTCAGGAGAAGCGCTGTGGAGCGGATATGGAGGGATCTGTTGTAGTGTGTCAGGAGAAGCGCTGTGGAGTGGATATGGAGGGATCTATTGTAGTGTCAGGAGAAGCGCTGTGGAGAGGATATGGAGGGATCTGTTGTAGTGTGTCAGGAGAAGCGCTGTGGAGAGGATATGGAGGGATCTGTTGTAGTGTCAGGAGAAGCGCTGTGGAGCGGATATGGTGGGATCTGTAGTGTGTCAGGAGAAGCGCTGTGGAGCGGATATGGAGGGATCTGTAGTGTCAGGAGAAGCGCTGTGAAGCGGATATGGAGGGATCTGTTGTAGTGTGTCAGGAGAAGCGCTGTGGAGCGGATATGGAGGGATCTGTTGTAGTGTGTCAGAAGAAGCGCTGTGGAGCGGATATGGAGGGATCTGTTGTAGTGTGTCAGGAGAAGCGCTGTGGAGCGGATATGGAGGGATATGTTGTAGTGTGTCAGGAGAAGCGCTGTGGAGCGGATATGGAGGGATCTGTTGTAGTGTGTCAGGAGAAGCGCTGTGGAGCGGATATGGAGGGATCTGTTGTAGTGTGTCAGAAGAAGCGGTGTGGAGCGGATATGGAGGGATCTGTTGTAGTGTGTCAGGAGAAGCGCTGTGGAGCGGATATGGAGGGATCTGTTGTAGTGTGTCAGGAGAAGCGCTGTGGAGTGGATATGGAGGGATCTGTTGTAGTGTGTCAGGAGAAGCGCTGTGTAGCGGATATGGAGGGATCTGTTGTAGTGTCAGGAGAAGCGCTGTGGAGCGGATATGGTGGGATCTGTTGTAGTGTCAGGAGAATCGCTGTGGAGCGGATATGGAGGGATCTGTTGTAGTGTGTCAGGAGAAGCGCTGTGGAGAGGATATGGAGGGATCTGTTGTAGTGTGTCAGGAGAAGCGCTGTGGAGCAGATATGGAGGGATCTGTTGTAGTGTTAGGAGAAGCGCTGTGGAGCGGATATGGAGGGATCTGTTGTAGTGTGTCAGGAGAAGCGCTGTGGAGTGGATATGGAGGGATCTGTTGTAGTGTGTCAGGAGAAGCGCTGTGGAGTGGATATGGAGGGATCTGTTGTAGTGTGTCAGGAGAAGCGCTGTGGAGTGGATATGGAGGGATCTGTTGTAGTGTGTCAGGAGAAGCGCTGTGGAGCGTATATGGAGGGATCTGTTGTAGTGTGTCAGGAGAAGCGCTGTGGAGCGGATATGGAGGGATCTGTTGTAGTGTGTCAGGAGAAGCGCTGTGGAGAGGATATGGAGGGATTTGTTGTAGTGTCAGGAGAAGCGCTGTGGAGCGGATATGGAGGGATCTATTGTAGTGTGTCAGGAGAAGCGCTGTGGAGCGGATATGGAGGGATCTGTTGTAGTGTCAGGAGAAGCGCTGTGAAGCTGATATGGAGGGATCTGTTGTAGTAGTGTCAGGAGAAGCGTTGTGGAGTGGATATGGTGGGATCTGTTGTAGTGTGTCAGGAGAAGCGCTGTGGAGCGTATATGGAGGGATCTGTTGTAGTGTGTCAGGAGAAGCGCTGTGGAGCGGATATGGAGGGATCTGTTGTAGTAGTGTCAGGAGAAGCGCTGTGGAGCGGATATGGAGGGATCTGTTGTAGTGTGTCAGGAGAAGCGCTGTGTAGAGGATATGGAGGGATCTGTTGTAGTGTCAGGAGAAGCGCTGTGGAGCGGATATGGAGGGATCTGTTGTAGTGTGTCAGGAGAAGCGCTGTGGAGCGGATATGGAGGGATCTGTTGTAGTGTGTCAGGAGAAGCGCTGTGGAGCGGATATGGAGGGATCTGTTGTAGTGTGTCAGGAGAAGCGCTGTGGAGAGTATATGGAGGGATCTGTTGTAGTGTGTCAGGAGAAGCGCTGTGGAGCGGATTTGGAGGGATTTGTTGTAGTGTCAGGAGAAGTGCTATGGAGCGGATATGGAGGGATCTGTTGTAGTGTGTCAGGAGAAGCGCTGTGGAGAGTATATGGAGGGATCTGTTGTAGTGTGTCAGGAGAAGCGCTGTGGAGCGGATATGGAGGGATCTGTTGTGTGTCAGGAGAAGCGCTGTGGAGCGGATATGGAGGGATCTGTTGTAGTGTGTCAGGAGAAGCGCTGTGGAGAGGATATGGAGGGATCTGTTGTAGTGTGTCAGGAGAAGCGCTGTGGAGCAGATATGGAGGGATCTGTTGTAGTGTTAGGAGAAGCGCTGTGGAGCGGATATGGAGGGATCTGTTGTAGTGTGTCAGGAGAAGCGCTGTGGAGTGGATATGGAGGGATCTGTTGTAGTGTGTCAGGAGAAGCGCTGTGGAGTGGATATGGAGGGATCTGTTGTAGTGTGTCAGGAGAAGCGCTGTGGAGTGGATATGGAGGGATCTGTTGTAGTGTGTCAGGAGAAGCGCTGTGGAGCGTATATGGAGGGATCTGTTGTAGTGTGTCAGGAGAAGCGCTGTGGAGCGGATATGGAGGGATCTGTTGTAGTGTGTCAGGAGAAGCGCTGTGGAGAGGATATGGAGGGATTTGTTGTAGTGTCAGGAGAAGCGCTGTGGAGCGGATATGGAGGGATCTATTGTAGTGTGTCAGGAGAAGCGCTGTGGAGCGGATATGGAGGGATCTGTTGTAGTGTCAGGAGAAGCGCTGTGAAGCTGATATGGAGGGATCTGTTGTAGTAGTGTCAGGAGAAGCGTTGTGGAGTGGATATGGTGGGATCTGTTGTAGTGTGTCAGGAGAAGCGCTGTGGAGCGTATATGGAGGGATCTGTTGTAGTGTGTCAGGAGAAGCGCTGTGGAGCGGATATGGAGGGATTTGTTGTGTGTCATGAGAAGCGCTGTGGAGCGGATATGGAGGGATCTGTTGTAGTGTCAGGAGAAGCGCTGTGGAGCGGATATGCAGGGATCTGTTGTGTGTCAGGAGAAGCGCTGTGGAGCGGATATGGAGGGATCTGTTGTAGTGTGTCAGGAGAAGCGCTGTGGAGCGGATATGGAGGGATTTGTTGTAGTGTGTCAGGAGAAGCGCTGTGGAGCGGATATGGAGGGATCTGTTGTAGTGTGTCAGGAGAAGCGCTGTGGAGTGGATATGGAGGGATCTGTTGTAGTGTGTCAGGAGAAGCGCTGTGGAGCGGATATGGAGGGATCTGTTGTAGTGTGTCAGGAGAAGCGTTGTGTAGTGGATATGGAGGGATCTGGTGTAGTGTGTCAGGAGAAGCGCTGTGGAGTGGATATGGTGGGATCTGTTGTAGTGTGTCAGGAGAAGCGCTGTGGAGCGTATATGGAGGGATCTGTTGTAGTGTCAGGAGAAGTGCTGTGGAGTGGATATGGAGGGATCTGGTGTAGTGTGTCAGGAGAAGCGCTGTGGAGCGGATATGGAGGGATCGGTTGTGTGTCAGGAGAAGCGCTGTGGAGCGGATATGGAGGGATCTGTTGTAGTGTGTCAGGAGAAGCGCTGTGGAGCGGATATGGTGGGATCTGTAGTGTAAGGAGAAGCGCTGTGGAGTGGATATGGAGGGATCTGTTGTAGTGTCAGGAGAAGCGCTGTGGAGCGGATATGGAGGGATCTGTTGTAGTGTCAGGAGAAGCGCTGCGGAGCGGATATGGAGGGATCTGTTGTAGTGTGTCAGGAGAAGCGCTGTGGAGAGGATATGGAGGGATCTGTTGTAGTGTGTCAGGAGAAGCGCTGTGGAGCGGATATGGAGGGATCTGTTGTAGTGTGTCAGGAGAAGCGCTGTGGAGTGGATATGGAGGGATCTATTGTAGTGTCAGGAGAAGCGCTGTGGAGAGGATATGGAGGGATCTGTTGTAGTGTGTCAGGAGAAGCGCTGTGGAGAGGATATGGAGGGATCTGTTGTAGTGTCAGGAGAAGCGCTGTGGAGCGGATATGGTGGGATCTGTAGTGTGTCAGGAGAAGCGCTGTGGAGCGGATATGGAGGGATCTGTAGTGTCAGGAGAAGCGCTGTGAAGCGGATATGGAGGGATCTGTTGTAGTGTGTCAGGAGAAGCGCTGTGGAGCGGATAAGGAGGGATCTGTTGTAGTGTGTCAGGAGAAGCGCTGTGGAGCGGATATGGAGGGATCTGTTGTAGTGTGTCAGGAGAAGCGCTGTGGAGTGGATATGGAGGGATCTATTGTAGTGTCAGGAGAAGCGCTGTGGAGAGGATATGGAGGGATCTGTTGTAGTGTGTCAGGAGAAGCGCTGTGGAGAAGATATGGAGGGATCTGTTGTAGTGTCAGGAGAAGCGCTGTGGAGCGGATATGGTGGGATCTGTAGTGTGTCAGGAGAAGCGCTGTGGAGCGGATATGGAGGGATCTGTAGTGTCAGGAGAAGCGCTGTGAAGCGGATATGGAGGGATCTGTTGTAGTGTGTCAGGAGAAGCGCTGTGGAGAGGATATGGAGGGATCTGTTGTAGTGTGTCAGGAGAAGCGCTGTGGAGCGGATATGGAGGGATCTGTTGTAGTGTCAGGAGAAGCGCTGTGGAGCGGATATGGTGGGATCTGTAGTGTGTCAGGAGAAGCGCTGTGGAGCGGATATGGAGGGATCTGTAGTGTCAGGAGAAGCGCTGTGAAGCGGATATGGAGGGATCTGTTGTAGTGTGTCAGGAGAAGCGCTGTGGAGAGGATATGGAGGGATCTGTTGTAGTGTGTCAGGAGAAGCGCTGTGGAGCGGATATGGAGGGATCTGTTGTAGTGTGTCAGGAGAAGCGCTGTGGAGTGGATATGGAGGGATCTATTGTAGTGTCAGGAGAAGCGCTGTGGAGAGGATATGGAGGGATCTGTTGTAGTGTGTCAGGAGAAGCGCTGTGGAGAGGATATGGAGGGATCTGTTGTAGTGTCAGGAGAAGCGCTGTGGAGCGGATATGGTGGGATCTGTAGTGTGTCAGGAGAAGCGCTGTGGAGCGGATATGGAGGGATCTGTAGTGTCAGGAGAAGCGCTGTGAAGCGGATATGGAGGGATCTGTTGTAGTGTGTCAGGAGAAGCGCTGTGGAGCGGATAAGGAGGGATCTGTTGTAGTGTGTCAGAAGAAGCGCTGTGGAGCGGATATGGAGGGATCTGTTGTAGTGTGTCAGGAGAAGCGCTGTGGAGCGGATATGGAGGGATATGTTGTAGTGTGTCAGGAGAAGCGCTGTGGAGCGGATATGGAGGGATCTGTTGTAGTGTGTCAGAAGAAGCGCTGTGGAGCGGATATGGAGGGATCTGTTGTAGTGTGTCAGGAGAAGCGCTGTGGAGCGGATATGGAGGGATCTGTTGTAGTGTGTCAGGAGAAGCGATGTGGAGCGGATATGGAGGGATCTGTTGTAGTGTGTCAGAAGAAGCGCTGTGGAGCGGATATGGAGGGATCTGTTGTAGTGTGTCAGGAGAAGCGCTGTGGAGCGGATATGGAGGGATCTGTTGTAGTGTGTCAGGAGAAGCGCTGTGGAGAGGATATGGAGGGATCTGTTGTAGTGTGTCAGGAGAAGCGCTGTGGAGCAGATATGGAGGGATCTGTTGTAGTGTCAGGAGAAGCGCTGTGGAGCGGATATGGAGGGATCTGTTGTAGTGTGTCAGGAGAAGCGCTGTGGAGTGGATATGGAGGGATCTGTTGTAGTGTGTCAGGAGAAGCGCCGTGGAGTGGATATGGAGGGATCTGTTGTAGTGTGTCAGGAGAAGCGCTGTGGAGTGGATATGGAGGGATCTGTTGTAGTGTGTCAGGAGAAGCGCTGTGGAGCGGATATGGAGGGATCTATTGTAGTGTGTCAGGAGAAGCGCTGTGGAGCGGATATGGAGGGATCTGTTGTAGTGTGTCAGGAGAAGCGCTGTGAAGCTGATATGGAGGGATCTGTTGTAGTAGTGTCAGGAGAAGCGTTGTGGAGTGGATATGGTGGGATCTGTTGTAGTGTGTCAGGAGAAGCGCTGTGGAGTGGATATGGAGGGATCTGTTGTAGTGTGTCAGGAGAAGCGCTGTGGAGCGTATATGGAGGGATCTGTTGTAGTGTGTCAGGAGAAGCGCTGTGGAGCGGATATGGAGGGATCTGTTGTAGTGTGTCAGGAGAAGCGCTGTGGAGCGGATATGGAGGGATCTGTTGTAGTGTGTCAGGAGAAGCGCTGTGGAGCGGATATGGAGGGATCTGTTGTAGTGTGTCAGGAGAAGCGCTGTGGAGAGGATATGGAGGGATCTGTAGTGTGTCAGGAGAAGCGCTGTGGTGCGGATATGGTGGGATCTATTGTAGTGTGTCAGGAGAAGCGCTGTGGAGCGGATATGGAGGGATCTGTTGTAGTGTGTCAGGAGAAGCGCTGTGGAGCGGATATGGAGGGATCTGTTGTAGTGTGTCAGGAGAAGCGCTGTGGAGCGGATATGGTGGGATCTGTAGTGTCAGGAGAAGCGCTGTGGAGCGGATATGGAGGGATCTGTTGTAGTGTGTCAGGAGAAGCGCTGTGGAGCGGATATGGTGGGATCTGTTGTAGTGTGTCAGGAGAATCGCTGTGGAGCGGATATGGAGGGATCTGTTGTAGTGTGTCAGGAGAAGCGCTGTGGAGCGGATATGGAGGGATCTGTTGTAGTGTGTCAGGAGAATCGCTGTGGAGCGGATATGGAGGGATCTGTTGTAGTGTGTCAGGAGAAGCGATGTGGAGCGGATATGGAGGGATCTGTTGTAGTGTGTCAGGAGAAGCGCTGTGGAGCGGATATGGAGGGATCTGTTGTGTGTCAGGAGAAGCGCTGTGGAGCGGATATGGAGGGATCTGTTGTAGTGTGTCAGGAGAAGCGCTGTGGAGCGGATATGGAGGGATCTGTTGGTGTCAGGAGAAGCGCTGTGGAACGGATATGGAGGGATCTGTTGTAGTGTGTCAGGAGAAGCGCTGTGGAGCGGATATGGAGGGATCTGTTGTAGTGTGTCAGGAGAAGCGCTGTGGAGCGGATATGGAGGGATCTGTTGTAGTGTGTCAGGAGAAGCGCTGTGGAGCGGATATGGTGGGATCTGTAGTGTCAGGAGAAGCGCTGTGGAGCGGATATGGAGGGATCTGTTGTAGTGTGTCAGGAGAAGCGCTGTGGAGCGGATATGGTGGGATCTGTTGTAGTGTGTCAGGAGAAGTGCTGTGGAGTGGATATGGAGGGATCTGTTGTAGTGTGTCAGGAGAAGCGCTGTGGAGCGGATATGGTGGGATCTGTTGTAGTGTGTCAGGAGAAGCGCTGTGGAGTGGATATGGAGGGATCTGTTGTAGTGTGTCAGGAGAAGCGCTGTGGAGCGGATATGGAGGGATCTGTTGTAGTGTGTCAGGAGAAGCGCTGTGGAGTGGATATGGAGGGATCTGTTGTAGTGTGTCAGTAGATGCGCTGTGGAGCGGATATGGAGGGATCTGTTGTAGTGTGTCAGGAGAAGCGCTGTGGAGCGGATATGGAGGGATCTGTTGTAGTGTGTCAGGAGAAGCGCTGTGGAGCGGATATGGAGGGATATATTGTAGTGTGTCAGGAGGAGCGCTGTGGAGTGGATATGGAGGGATCTGTTGTAGTGTGTCAGGAGAAGCGCTGTGGAGTGGATATGGAGGGATCTGTTGTAGTGTCAGGAGAAGCGCTGTGGAGCGGATATGGAGGGATCTGTTGTAGTGTGTCAGGAGAAGCGCTGTGGAGAGGATATGGAGGGATCTATTGTAGTGTGTCAGGAGAAGCGCTGTGGAGCGTATATGGAGGGATCTGTTGTAGTGTCAGGAGAAGCGCTCTGGAGTGGATATGGTGGGATCTGTAGTGTGTCAGGAGAAGCGCTGTGGAGCGGATATGGAGGGATCTGTTGTAGTGTGTCAGGAGAATCGCTGTGGAGCGGATATGGAGGGATCTGTTGTAGTGTGTCAGGAGAAGCGATGTGGAGCGGATATGGAGGGATCTGTTGTAGTGTGTCAGGAGAAGCGCTGTGGAGCGGATATGGAGGGATCTGTTGTGTGTCAGGAGAAGCGCTGTGGAGCGGATATGGAGGGATCTGTTGTAGTGTGTCAGGAGAAGCGCTGTGGAGCGGATATGGAGGGATCTGTTGTAGTGTCAGGAGAAGCGCTGTGGAACGGATATGGAGGGATCTGTTGTAGTGTGTCAGGAGAAGCGCTGTGGAGCGGATATGGAGGGATCTGTTGTAGTGTGTCAGGAGAAGCGCTGTGGAGCGGATATGGAGGGATCTGTTGTAGTGTGTCAGGAGAAGCGCTGTGGAGCGGATATGGTGGGATCTGTAGTGTCAGGAGAAGCGCTGTGGAGCGGATATGGAGGGATCTGTTGTAGTGTGTCAGGAGAAGCGCTGTGGAGCGGATATGGTGGGATCTGTTGTAGTGTGTCAGGAGAAGTGCTGTGGAGTGGATATGGAGGGATCTGTTGTAGTGTGTCAGGAGAAGCGCTGTGGAGCGGATATGGTGGGATCTGTTGTAGTGTGTCAGGAGAAGCGCTGTGGAGTGGATATGGAGGGATCTGTTGTAGTGTGTCAGGAGAAGCGCTGTGGAGCGGATATGGAGGGATCTGTTGTGTGTCAGGAGAAGCGCTGTGGAGTGGATATGGAGGGATCTGTTGTAGTGTGTCAGTAGATGCGCTGTGGAGCGGATATGGAGGGATCTGTTGTAGTGTGTCAGGAGAAGCGCTGTGGAGCGGATATGGAGGGATCTGTTGTAGTGTGTCAGGAGAAGCGCTGTGGAGTGGATATGGAGGGATCTGTTGTAGTGTGTCAGGAGAAGCGCTGTGGAGCAGATATGGAGGGATCTGTTGTAGTGTGTCAGGAGAAGCGCTGTGGAGAGGATATGGAGGGATCTGTTGTAGTGTGTCAGGAGAAGCGCTGTGGAGCGGATATGGAGGGATCTGTTGTAGTGTGTCAGGAGAAGCGCTGTGGAGCGGATATGGAGGGATTTGTTGTAGTGTGTCAGGAGAAGCGCTGTGGAGCGGATATGGAGGGATCTGTTGTAGTAGTGTCAGGAGAAGCGCTGTGGAGCGGATATGGAGGGATCTGTTGTAGTGTGTCAGGAGAAGCGCTGTGTAGAGGATATGGAGGGATCTGTTGTAGTGTCAGGAGAAGCGCTGTGGAGCGGATATGGAGGGATCTGTTGTAGTGTCAGGAGAAGCGCTGTGGAGCGGATATGGAGGGATCTGTTGTAGTGTGTCAGGAGAAGCGCCGTGGAGCGGATATGGAGGGATCTGTTGTAGTGTGTCAGGAGAAGCGCTGTGGAGAGTATATGGAGGGATCTGTTGTAGTGTGTCAGGAGAAGCGCTGTGGAGCGGATATGGAGGGATTTGTTGTAGTGTCAGGAGAAGTGCTGTGGAGCGGATATGGAGGGATCTGTTGTAGTGTGTCAGGAGAAGCGCTGTGGAGAGTATATGGAGGGATCTGTTGTAGTGTGTCAGGAGAAGCGCTGTGGAGCGGATATGGAGGGATCTGTTGTGTGTCAGGAGAAGCGCTGTGGAGCGGATATGAAGGGATCTGTTGTAGTGTGTCAGGAGAAGCGCTGTGGAGCGGATATGGAGGGATTTGTTGTGTGTCATGAGAAGCGCTGTGGAGCGGATATGGAGGGATCTGTTGTAGTGTCAGGAGAAGCGCTGTGGAGCGGATATGGAGGGATCTGTTGTGTGTCAGGAGAAGCGCTGTGGAGCGGATATGGAGGGATCTGTTGTAGTGTGTCAGGAGAAGCGCTGTGGAGCGGATATGGAGGGATTTGTTGTAGTGTGTCAGGAGAAGCGCTGTGGAGCGGATATGGAGGGATCTGTTGTAGTGTGTCAGGAGAAGCGCTGTGGAGCGGATATGGAGGGATCTGTTGTAGTGTGTCAGGAGAAGCGCTGTGGAGTGGATATGGAGGGATCTGTTGTAGTGTGTCAGGAGAAGCGCTGTGGAGCGGATATGGAGGGATCTGTTGTAGTGTGTCAGGAGAAGCGCTGTGGAGCGGATATGGTGGGATCTGTAGTGTCAGGAGAAGCGCTGTGGAGCGGATATGGAGGGATCTGTTGTAGTGTGTCAGGAGAAGCGCTGTGGAGCGGATATGGAGGGATCTGTTGTAGTGTCAGGAGAAGCGCTGTGGAACGGATATGGAGGGATCTGTTGTAGTGTGTCAGGAGAAGCGCTGTGGAGCGGATATGGAGGGATCTGTTGTAGTGTGTCAGGAGAAGCGCTGTGGAGCGGATATGGTGGGATCTGTAGTGTCAGGAGAAGCGCTGTGGAGCGGATATGGAGGGATCTGTTGTAGTGTGTCAGGAGAAGCGCTGTGGAGCGGATATGGTGGGATCTGTTGTAGTGTGTCAGGAGAAGTGCTGTGGAGTGGATATGGAGGGATCTGTTGTAGTGTGTCAGGAGAAGCGCTGTGGAGCGGATATGGTGGGATCTGTTGTAGTGTGTCAGGAGAAGCGCTGTGGAGTGGATATGGAGGGATCTGTTGTAGTGTGTCAGGAGAAGCGCTGTGGAGCGGATATGGAGGGATCTGTTGTAGTGTGTCAGGAGAAGCGCTGTGGAGTGGATATGGAGGGATCTGTTGTAGTGTGTCAGTAGATGCGCTGTGGAGCGGATATGGAGGGATCTGTTGTAGTGTGTCAGGAGAAGCGCTGTGGAGCGGATATGGAGGGATCTGTTGTAGTGTGTCAGGAGAAGCGCTGTGGAGTGGATATGGAGGGATCTGTTGTAGTGTGTCAGGAGAAGCGCTGTGGAGCAGATATGGAGGGATCTGTTGTAGTGTGTCAGGAGAAGCGCTGTGGAGAGGATATGGAGGGATCTGTTGTAGTGTGTCAGGAGAAGCGCTGTGGAGCGGATATGGAGGGATTTGTTGTAGTGTGTCAGGAGAAGCGCTGTGGAGCGGATATGGAGGGATCTGTTGTAGTAGTGTCAGGAGAAGCGCTGTGGAGCGGATATGGAGGGATCTGTTGTAGTGTGTCAGGAGAAGCGCTGTGTAGAGGATATGGAGGGATCTGTTGTAGTGTCAGGAGAAGCGCTGTGGAGCGGATATGGAGGGATCTGTTGTAGTGTGTCAGGAGAAGCGCTGTGGAGCGGATATGGAGGGATCTGTTGTAGTGTGTCAGGAGAAGCGCCGTGGAGCGGATATGGAGGGATCTGTTGTAGTGTGTCAGGAGAAGCGCTGTGGAGAGTATATGGAGGGATCTGTTGTAGTGTGTCAGGAGAAGCGCTGTGGAGCGGATATGGAGGGATTTGTTGTAGTGTCAGGAGAAGTGCTGTGGAGCGGATATGGAGGGATCTGTTGTAGTGTGTCAGGAGAAGCGCTGTGGAGAGTATATGGAGGGATCTGTTGTAGTGTGTCAGGAGAAGTGCTGTGGAGCGGATATGGAGGGATCTGTTGTGTGTCAGGAGAAGCGCTGTGGAGCGGATATGAAGGGATCTGTTGTAGTGTGTCAGGAGAAGCGCTGTGGAGCGGATATGGAGGGATTTGTTGTGTGTCATGAGAAGCGCTGTGGAGCGGATATGGAGGGATCTGTTGTAGTGTCAGGAGAAGCGCTGTGGAGCGGATATGGAGGGAACTGTTGTGTGTCAGGAGAAGCGCTGTGGAGCGGATATGGAGGGATCTGTTGTAGTGTGTCAGGAGAAGCGCTGTGGAGCGGATATGGAGGGATTTGTTGTAGTGTGTCAGGAGAAGCGCTGTGGAGCGGATATGGAGGGATCTGTTGTAGTGTGTCAGGAGAAGCGCTGTGGAGTGGATATGGAGGGATCTGTTGTAGTGTGTCAGGAGAAGCGCTGTGGAGCGGATATGGAGGGATCTGTTGTAGTGTGTCAGGAGAAGCGTTGTGGAGTGGATATGGTGGGATCTGTTGTAGTGTGTCAGGAGAAGCGCTGTGGAGTGGATATGGAGGGATCTGGTGTAGTGTGTCAGGAGAAGTGCTGTGGAGTGGATATGGAGGGATCTGGTGTAGTGTGTCAGGAGAAGCGCTGTGGAGCGGATATGGAGGGATCGGTTGTGTGTCAGGAGAAGCGCTGTGGAGCGGATATGGAGGGATCTGTTGTGTGTCAGGAGAAGCGCTGTGGAGCGGATATGGAGGGATCTGTTGTGTGTCAGGAGAAGCGCTGTGGAGCGGATATGGAGGGATCTGTTGTAGTGTGTCAGGAGAAGCGCTGTGGAGCGGATATGGAGGGATCTGTTGTAGTGTCAGGAGAAGCGCTGTGGAGCGGATATGGAGGGATCTGTTGTAGTGTGTCAGGAGAAGCGCTGTGGAGCGGATATGGAGGGATCTGTTGTAGTGTGTCAGGAGAAGCGCTGTGGAGCGAATATGGTGGGATCTGTAGTGTCAGGAGAAGCGCTGTGGAGCGGATATGGAGGTATCTGTTGTAGTGTGTCAGGAGAAGCGCTGTGGAGCGGATATGGTGGGATCTGTTGTAGTGTGTCAGGAGAAGTGCTGTGGAGTGGATATGGAGGGATCTGTTGTAGTGTGTCAGGAGAAGCGCTGTGGAGCGGATATGGTGGGATCTGTTGTAGTGTGTCAGGAGAAGCGCTGTGGAGTGGATATGGAGGGATCTGTTGTAGTGTGTCAGGAGAAGCGCTGTGGAGCGGATATGGAGGGATCTGTTGTAGTGTGTCAGGAGAAGCGCTGTGGAGTGGATATGGAGGGATCTGTTGTAGTGTGTCAGTAGATGCGCTGTGGAGCGGATATGGAGGGATCTGTTGTAGTGTGTCAGGAGAAGCGCTGTGGAGCGGATATGGAGGGATCTGTTGTAGTGTGTCAGGAGAAGCGCTGTGGAGTGGATATGGAGGGATCTGTTGTAGTGTGTCAGGAGAAGCGCTGTGGAGCGGATATGGAGGGATCTGTTGTAGTGTGTCAGGAGAAGCGCTGTGGAGAGGATATGGAGGGATTTGTTGTAGTGTCAGGAGAAGCGCTGTGGAGCGGATATGGAGGGATCTATTGTAGTGTGTCAGGAGAAGCGCTGTGGAGCGGATATGGAGGGATCTGTTGTAGTGTGTCAGGAGAAGCGCTGTGAAGCTGATATGGAGGGATCTGTTGTAGTAGTGTCAGGAGAAGCGTTGTGGAGTGGATATGGTGGGATCTGTTGTAGTGTGTCAGGAGAAGCGCTGTGGAGTGGATATGGAGGGATCTGTTGTAGTGTGTCCGGAGAAGCGCTGTGGAGCGTATATGGAGGGATCTGTTGTAGTGTGTCAGGAGAAGCGCTGTGGAGCGGATATGGAGGGATCTGTTGTAGTGTGTCAGGAGAAGCGCTGTGGAGCGGATATGGAGGGATCTGTTGTAGTGTGTCAGGAGAAGCGCTGTGGAGCGGATATGGAGGGATCTGTTGTAGTGTGTCAGGAGAAGCGCTGTGGAGAGGATATGGAGGGATCTGTAGTGTGTCAGGAGAAGCGCTGTGGAGCGGATATGGTGGGATCTATTGTAGTGTGTCAGGAGAAGCGCTGTGGAGCGGATATGGAGGGATCTGTTGTAGTGTGTCAGGAGAAGCGCTGTGGAGCGGATATGGAGGGATCTGTTGTAGTGTGTCAGGAGAAGCGCTGTGGAGCGGATATGGTGGGATCTGTAGTGTCAGGAGAAGCGCTGTGGAGCGGATATGGAGGGATCTGTTGTAGTGTGTCAGGAGAAGCGCTGTGGAGCAGATATGGAGGGATCTGTTGTAGTGTCAGGAGAAGCGCTGTGGAACGGATATGGAGGGATCTGTTGTAGTGTGTCAGGAGAAGCGCTGTGGAACGGATATGGAGGGATCTGTTGTAGTGTGTCAGGAGAAGCGCTGTGGAGCGGATATGGAGGGATCTGTTGTAGTGTCAGGAGAAGCGCTGTGGAGCGGATATGGTGGGATCTGTTGTAGTGTGTCAGGAGAATCGCTGTGGAGCGGATATGGAGGGATCTGTTGTAGTGTGTCAGGAGAAGCGCTGTGGAGCGGATATGGAGGGATCTGTTGTAGTGTGTCAGGAGAATCGCTGTGGAGCGGATATGGAGGGATCTGTTGTAGTGTGTCAGGAGAAGCGATGTGGAGCGGATATGGAGGGATCTGTTGTAGTGTGTCAGGAGAAGCGCTGTGGAGCGGATATGGAGGGATCTGTTGTGTGTCAGGAGAAGCGCTGTGGAGCGGATATGGAGGGATCTGTTGTAGTGTGTCAGGAGAAGCGCTGTGGAGCGGATATGGAGGGATCTGTTGTAGTGTCAGGAGAAGCGCTGTGGAACGGATATGGAGGGATCTGTTGTAGTGTGTCAGGAGAAGCGCTGTGGAGCGGATATGGAGGGATCTGTTGTAGTGTGTCAGGAGAAGCGCTGTGGAGCGGATATGGAGGGATCTGTTGTAGTGTGTCAGGAGAAGCGCTGTGGAGCGGATATGGTGGGATCTGTAGTGTCAGGAGAAGCGCTGTGGAGCGGATATGGAGGGATCTGTTGTAGTGTGTCAGGAGAAGCGCTGTGGAGCGGATATGGTGGGATCTGTTGTAGTGTGTCAGGAGAAGTGCTGTGGAGTGGATATGGAGGGATCTGTTGTAGTGTGTCAGGAGAAGCGCTGTGGAGCGGATATGGTGGGATCTGTTGTAGTGTGTCAGGAGAAGCGCTGTGGAGTGGATATGGAGGGATCTGTTGTAGTGTGTCAGGAGAAGCGCTGTGGAGCGGATATGGAGGGATCTGTTGTAGTGTGTCAGGAGAAGCGCTGTGGAGTGGATATGGAGGGATCTGTTGTAGTGTGTCAGTAGATGCGCTGTGGAGCGGATATGGAGGGATCTGTTGTAGTGTGTCAGTAGATGCGCTGTGGAGCGGATATGGAGGGATCTGTTGTAGTGTGTCAGGAGAAGCGCTGTGGAGCGGATATGGAGGGATCTGTTGTAGTGTGTCAGGAGAAGCGCTGTGGAGTGGATATGGAGGGATCTGTTGTAGTGTGTCAGGAGAAGCGCTGTGGAGTGGATATGGAGGGATCTGTTGTAGTGTGTCAGGAGAAGCGCTGTGGAGCGGATATGGAGGGATCTGTTGTAGTGTGTCAGGAGAAGCGCTGTGGAGAGGATATGGAGGGATTTGTTGTAGTGTCAGGAGAAGCGCTGTGGAGCGGATATGGAGGGATCTATTGTAGTGTGTCAGGAGAAGCGCTGTGGAGCGGATATGGAGGGATCTGTTGTAGTGTGTCAGGAGAAGCGCTGTGAAGCTGATATGGAGGGATCTGTTGTAGTAGTGTCAGGAGAAGCGTTGTGGAGTCGATATGGTGGGATCTGTTGTAGTGTGTCAGGAGAAGCGCTGTGGAGTGGATATGGAGGGATCTGTTGTAGTGTGTCCGGAGAAGCGCTGTGGAGCGTATATGGAGGGATCTGTTGTAGTGTGTCAGGAGAAGCGCTGTGGAGCGGATATGGAGGGATCTGTTGTAGTGTGTCAGGAGAAGCGCTGTGGAGCGGATATGGAGGGATCTGTTGTAGTGTGTCAGGAGAAGCGCTGTGGAGCGGATATGGAGGGATCTGTTGTAGTGTGTCAGGAGAAGCGCTGTGGAGAGGATATGGAGGGATCTGTAGTGTGTCAGGAGAAGCGCTGTGGAGCGGATATGGTGGGATCTATTGTAGTGTGTCAGGAGAAGCGCTGTGGAGCGGATATGGAGGGATCTGTTGTAGTGTGTCAGGAGAAGCGCTGTGGAGCGGATATGGAGGGATCTGTTGTAGTGTGTCAGGAGAAGCGCTGTGGAGCGGATATGGTGGGATCTGTAGTGTCAGGAGAAGCGCTGTGGAGCGGATATGGAGGGATCTGTTGTAGTGTGTCAGGAGAAGCGCTGTGGAGCAGATATGGAGGGATCTGTTGTAGTGTCAGGAGAAGCGCTGTGGAACGGATATGGAGGGATCTGTTGTAGTGTGTCAGGAGAAGCGCTGTGGAACGGATATGGAGGGATCTGTTGTAGTGTGTCAGGAGAAGCGCTGTGGAGCGGATATGGAGGGATCTGTTGTAGTGTCAGGAGAAGCGCTGTGGAGCGGATATGGTGGGATCTGTTGTAGTGTGTCAGGAGAATCGCTGTGGAGCGGATATGGAGGGATCTGTTGTAGTGTGTCAGGAGAAGCGCTGTGGAGCGGATATGGAGGGATCTGTTGTAGTGTGTCAGGAGAATCGCTGTGGAGCGGATATGGAGGGATCTGTTGTAGTGTGTCAGGAGAAGCGATGTGGAGCGGATATGGAGGGATCTGTTGTAGTGTGTCAGGAGAAGCGCTGTGGAGCGGATATGGAGGGATCTGTTGTGTGTCAGGAGAAGCGCTGTGGAGCGGATATGGAGGGATCTGTTGTAGTGTGTCAGGAGAAGCGCTGTGGAGCGGATATGGAGGGATCTGTTGTAGTGTCAGGAGAAGCGCTGTGGAACGGATATGGAGGGATCTGTTGTAGTGTGTCAGGAGAAGCGCTGTGGAGCGGATATGGAGGGATCTGTTGTAGTGTGTCAGGAGAAGCGCTGTGGAGCGGATATGGAGGGATCTGTTGTAGTGTGTCAGGAGAAGCGCTGTGGAGCGGATATGGTGGGATCTGTAGTGTCAGGAGAAGCGCTGTGGAGCGGATATGGAGGGATCTGTTGTAGTGTGTCAGGAGAAGCGCTGTGGAGCGGATATGGTGGGATCTGTTGTAGTGTGTCAGGAGAAGTGCTGTGGAGTGGATATGGAGGGATCTGTTGTAGTGTGTCAGGAGAAGCGCTGTGGAGCGGATATGGTGGGATCTGTTGTAGTGTGTCAGGAGAAGCGCTGTGGAGTGGATATGGAGGGATCTGTTGTAGTGTGTCAGGAGAAGCGCTGTGGAGCGGATATGGAGGGATCTGTTGTAGTGTGTCAGGAGAAGCGCTGTGGAGTGGATATGGAGGGATCTGTTGTAGTGTGTCAGTAGATGCGCTGTGGAGCGGATATGGAGGGATCTGTTGTAGTGTGTCAGGAGAAGCGCTGTGGAGCGGATATGGAGGGATCTGTTGTAGTGTGTCAGGAGAAGCGCTGTGGAGTGGATATGGAGGGATCTGTTGTAGTGTGTCAGGAGAAGCGCTGTGGAGCAGATATGGAGGGATCTGTTGTAGTGTGTCAGGAGAAGCGCTGTGGAGAGGATATGGAGGGATCTGTTGTAGTGTGTCAGGAGAAGCGCTGTGGAGCGGATATGGAGGGATCTGTTGTAGTGTGTCAGGAGAAGCGCTGTGGAGCGGATATGGAGGGATTTGTTGTGTGTCATGAGAAGCGCTGTGGAGCGGATATGGAGGGATCTGTTGTAGTGTCAGGAGAAGCGCTGTGGAGCGGATATGGAGGGATCTGTTGTGTGTCAGGAGAAGCGCTGTGGAGCGGATATGGAGGGATTTGTTGTAGTGTGTCAGGAGAAGCGCTGTGGAGCGGATATGGAGGGATCTGTTGTAGTGTGTCAGGAGAAGCGCTGTGGAGCGGATATGGAGGGATCTGTTGTAGTGTGTCAGGAGAAGCGATGTGGAGCGGATATGGAGGGATCTGTTGTAGTGTGTCAGGAGAAGCGCTGTGGAGCGGATATGGAGGGATCTGTTGTGTGTCAGGAGAAGCGCTGTGGAGCGGATATGGAGGGATCTGTTGTAGTGTGTCAGGAGAAGCGCTGTGGAGCGGATATGGAGGGATCTGTTGTAGTGTGTCAGGAGAAGCGATGTGGAGCGGATATGGAGGGATCTGTTGTAGTGTGTCAGGAGAAGCGCTGTGGAGCGGATATGGAGGGATCTGTTGTGTGTCAGGAGAAGCGCTGTGGAGCGGATATGGAGGGATCTGTTGTAGTGTGTCAGGAGAAGCGCTGTGGAGCGGATATGGAGGGATCTGTTGTAGTGTCAGGAGAAGCGCTGTGGAACGGATATGGAGGGATCTGTTGTAGTGTGTCAGGAGAAGCGCTGTGGAGCGGATATGGAGGGATCTGTTGTAGTGTGTCAGGAGAAGCGCTGTGGAGCGGATATGGAGGGATCTGTTGTAGTGTGTCAGGAGAAGCGCTGTGGAGCGGATATGGTGGGATCTGTTGTAGTGTGTCAGGAGAAGTGCTGTGGAGTGGATATGGAGGGATCTGTTGTAGTGTGTCAGGAGAAGCGCTGTGGAGCGGATATGGTGGGATCTGTTGTAGTGTGTCAGGAGAAGCGCTGTGGAGTGGATATGGAGGGATCTGTTGTAGTGTGTCAGGAGAAGCGCTGTGGAGCGGATATGGAGGGATCTGTTGTAGTGTGTCAGGAGAAGCGCTGTGGAGTGGATATGGAGGGATCTGTTGTAGTGTGTCAGTAGATGCGCTGTGGAGCGGATATGGAGGGATCTGTTGTAGTGTGTCAGGAGAAGCGCTGTGGAGCGGATATGGAGGGATCTGTTGTAGTGTGTCAGGAGAAGCGCTGTGGAGCGGATATGGAGGGATATATTGTAGTGTGTCAGGAGGAGCGCTGTGGAGTGGATATGGAGGGATCTGTTGTAGTGTGTCAGGAGAAGCGCTGTGGAGTGGATATGGAGGGATCTGTTGTAGTGTCAGGAGAAGCGCTGTGGAGCGGATATGGAGGGATCTGTTGTAGTGTGTCAGGAGAAGCGCTGTGGAGAGGATATGGAGGGATCTATTGTAGTGTGTCAGGAGAAGCGCTGTGGAGCGTATATGGAGGGATCTGTTGTAGTGTCAGGAGAAGCGCTCTGGAGTGGATATGGTGGGATCTGTAGTGTGTCAGGAGAAGCGCTGTGGAGCGGATATGGAGGGATCTGTTGTAGTGTGTCAGGAGAATCGCTGTGGAGCGGATATGGAGGGATCTGTTGTAGTGTGTCAGGAGAAGCGATGTGGAGCGGATATGGAGGGATCTGTTGTGTGTCAGGAGAAGCGCTGTGGAGCGGATATGGAGGGATCTGTTGTAGTGTGTCAGGAGAAGCGCTGTGGAGTGGATATGGAGGGATCTGTTGTAGTGTGTCAGGAGAATCGCTGTGGAGCGGATATGGAGGGATCTGTTGTAGTGTGTCAGGAGAAGCGATGTGGAGCGGATATGGAGGGATCTGTTGTAGTGTGTCAGGAGAAGCGCTGTGGAGCGGATATGGAGGGATCTGTTGTGTGTCAGGAGAAGCGCTGTGGAGCGGATATGGAGGGATCTGTTGTAGTGTGTCAGGAGAAGCGCTGTGGAGCGGATATGGAGGGATCTGTTGTAGTGTCAGGAGAAGCGCTGTGGAACGGATATGGAGGGATCTGTTGTAGTGTGTCAGGAGAAGCGCTGTGGAGCGGATATGGAGGGATCTGTTGTAGTGTGTCAGGAGAAGCGCTGTGGAGCGGATATGGTGGGATCTGTAGTGTCAGGAGAAGCGCTGTGGAGCGGATATGGAGGGATCTGTTGTAGTGTGTCAGGAGAAGCGCTGTGGAGCGGATATGGTGGGATCTGTTGTAGTGTGTCAGGAGAAGTGCTGTGGAGTGGATATGGAGGGATCTGTTGTAGTGTGTCAGGAGAAGCGCTGTGGAGCGGATATGGTGGGATCTGTTGTAGTGTGTCAGGAGAAGCGCTGTGGAGCGGATATGGAGGGATCTGTTGTAGTGTGTCAGGAGAAGCGCTGTGTAGAGGATATGGAGGGATCTGTTGTAGTGTCAGGAGAAGCGCTGTGGAGCGGATATGGAGGGATCTGTTGTAGTGTGTCAGGAGAAGCGCTGTGGAGCGGATATGGAGGGATCTGTTGTAGTGTGTCAGGAGAAGCGCTGTGGAGCGGATATGGAGGGATCTGTTGTGTGTCAGGAGAAGCGCTGTGGAGAGAATATGGAGGGATCTGTTGTAGTGTGTCAGGAGAAGCGCTGTGGAGCGGATATGGAGGGATCTGTTGTAGTGTCAGGAGAAGCGCTGTGGAACGGATATGGAGGGATCTGTTGTAGTGTGTCAGGAGAAGCGCTGTGGAGCGGATATGGAGGGATCTGTTGTAGTGTGTCAGGAGAAGTGCTGTGGAGCGGATATGGAGGGATCTGTTGTAGTGTGTCAGGAGAAGCGCTGTGGAGAGTATATGGAGGGATCTGTTGTAGTGTGTCAGGAGAAGCGCTGTGGAGCGGATATGGAGGGATCTGTTGTAGTGTGTCAGGAGAAGCGCTGTGGAGAGTATATGGAGGGATCTGTTGTAGTGTGTCAGGAGAAGCGCTGTGGAGCGGATATGGAGGGATTTGTTGTAGTGTCAGGAGAAGTGCTGTGGAGCGGATATGGAGGGATCTGTTGTAGTGTGTCAGGAGAAGCGCTGTGGAGAGTATATGGAGGGATCTGTTGTAGTGTGTCAGGAGAAGCGCTGTGGAGCGGATATGGAGGGATCTGTTGTGTGTCAGGAGAAGCGCTGTGGAGCGGATATGGAGGGATCTGTTGTAGTGTGTCAGGAGAAGCGCTGTGGAGCGGATATGGAGGGATTTGTTGTGTGTCATGAGAAGCGCTGTGGAGCGGATATGGAGGGATCTGTTGTAGTGTCAGGAGAAGCGCTGTGGAGCGGATATGGAGGGATCTGTTGTGTGTCAGGAGAAGCGCTGTGGAGCGGATATGGAGGGATCTGTTGTAGTGTGTCAGGAGAAGCGCTGTGGAGCGGATATGGAGGGATTTGTTGTAGTGTGTCAGGAGAAGCGCTGTGGAGCGGATATGGAGGGATCTGTTGTAGTGTGTCAGGAGAAGCGCTGTGGAGTGGATATGGAGGGATCTGTTGTAGTGTGTCAGGAGAAGCGCTGTGGAGCGGATATGGAGGGATCTGTTGTAGTGTGTCAGGAGAAGCGTTGTGGAGTGGATATGGAGGGATCTGGTGTAGTGTGTCAGGAGAAGCGCTGTGGAGTGGATATGGTGGGATCTGTTGTAGTGTCAGGAGAAGTGCTGTGGAGTGGATATGGAGGGATCTGGTGTAGTGTGTCAGGAGAAGCGCTGTGGAGCGTATATGGAGGGATCTGTTGTAGTGTCAGGAGAAGTGCTGTGGAGTGGATATGGAGGGATCTGGTGTAGTGTGTCAGGAGAAGCGCTGTGGAGCGGATATGGAGGGATCGGTTGTGTGTCAGGAGAAGCGCTGTGGAGCGGATATGGAGGGATCTGTTGTAGTGTGTCAGGAGAAGCGCTGTGGAGCGGATATGGAGGGATCTGTTGTGTGTCAGGAGAAGCGCTGTGGAGCGGATATGGAGGGATCTGTTGTAGTGTGTCAGGAGAAGCGCTGTGGAGCGGATATGGAGGGATCTGTTGTAGTGTCAGGAGAAGCGCTGTGGAGCGGATATGGAGGGATCTGTTGTAGTGTGTCAGGAGAAGCGCTGTGGAGCGGATATGGAGGGATCTGTTGTAGTGTGTCAGGAGAAGCGCTGTGGAGCGGATATGGAGGGATCTGTTGTAGTGTGTCAGGAGAAGCGCTGTGGAGCGGATATGGTGGGATCTGTAGTGTCAGGAGAAGCGCTGTGGAGCGGATATGGAGGTATCTGTTGTAGTGTGTCAGGAGAAGCGCTGTGGAGCGGATATGGTGGGATCTGTTGTAGTGTCAGGAGAAGCGCTGTGGAGTGGATATGGAGGGATCTGTTGTAGTGTGTCAGGAGAAGCGCTGTGGAGCGGATATGGAGGGATCTGTTGTAGTGTGTCAGGAGAAGCGCTGTGGAGTGGATATGGAGGGATCTGTTGTAGTGTGTCAGTAGATGCGCTGTGGAGCGGATATGGAGGGATCTGTTGTAGTGTGTCAGGAGAAGCGCTGTGGAGCGGATATGGAGGGATCTGTTGTAGTGTGTCAGGAGAAGCGCTGTGGAGTGGATATGGAGGGATCTGTTGTAGTGTGTCAGGAGAAGCGCTGTGGAGCAGATATGGAGGGATCTGTTGTAGTGTGTCAGGAGAAGCGCTGTGGAGAGGATATGGAGGGATCTGTTGTAGTGTGTCAGGAGAAGCGCTGTGGAGCGGATATGGAGGGATCTGTTGTAGTGTGTCAGGAGAAGCGCTGTGGAGCGGATATGGAGGGATTTGTTGTAGTGTGTCAGGAGAAGCGCTGTGGAGTGGATATGGAGGGATCTGTTGTAGTAGTGTCAGGAGAAGCGCTGTGGAGCGGATATGGAGGGATCTGTTGTAGTGTGTCAGGAGAAGCGCTGTGTAGAGGATATGGAGGGATCTGTTGTAGTGTCAGGAGAAGCGCTGTGGAGCGGATATGGAGGGATCTGTTGTAGTGTGTCAGGAGAAGCGCTGTGGAGCGGATATGGAGGGATCTGTTGTAGTGTCAGGAGAAGCGCTGTGGAGCGGATATGGAGGGATCTGTTGTAGTGTGTCAGGAGAAGCGCTGTGGAGAGTATATGGAGGGATCTGTTGTAGTGTGTCAGGAGAAGCGCTGTGGAGCGGATATGGAGGGATTTGTTGTAGTGTCAGGAGAAGTGCTGTGGAGCGGATATGGAGGGATCTGTTGTAGTGTGTCAGGAGAAGCGCTGTGGAGAGTATATGGAGGGATCTGTTGTAGTGTGTCAGGAGAAGCGCTGTGGAGCGGATATGGAGGGATCTGTTGTGTGTCAGGAGAAGCGCTGTGGAGCGGATATGGAGGGATCTGTTGTAGTGTGTCAGGAGAAGCGCTGTGGAGCGGATATGGAGGGATTTGTTGTGTGTCATGAGAAGCGCTGTGGAGCGGATATGGAGGGATCTGTTGTAGTGTCAGGAGAAGCGCTGTGGAGCGGATATGGAGGGATCTGTTGTGTGTCAGGAGAAGCGCTGTGGAGCGGATATGGAGGGATCTGTTGTAGTGTGTCAGGAGAAGCGCTGTGGAGCGGATATGGAGGGATTTGTTGTAGTGTGTCAGGAGAAGCGCTGTGGAGCGGATATGGAGGGATCTGTTGTAGTGTGTCAGGAGAAGCGCTGTGGAGTGGATATGGAGGGATCTGTTGTAGTGTGTCAGGAGAAGCGCTGTGGAGCGGATATGGAGGGATCTGTTGTAGTGTGTCAGGAGAAGCGTTGTGGAGTGGATATGGAGGGATCTGGTGTAGTGTGTCAGGAGAAGCGCTGTGGAGTGGATATGGTGGGATCTGTTGTAGTGTCAGGAGAAGTGCTGTGGAGTGGATATGGAGGGATCTGGTGTAGTGTGTCAGGAGAAGCGCTGTGGAGCGTATATGGAGGGATCTGTTGTAGTGTCAGGAGAAGTGCTGTGGAGTGGATATGGAGGGATCTGGTGTAGTGTGTCAGGAGAAGCGCTGTGGAGCGGATATGGAGGGATCGGTTGTGTGTCAGGAGAAGCGCTGTGGAGCGGATATGGAGGGATCTGTTGTAGTGTGTCAGGAGAAGCGCTGTGGAGCGGATATGGAGGGATCTGTTGTGTGTCAGGAGAAGCGCTGTGGAGCGGATATGGAGGGATCTGTTGTAGTGTGTCAGGAGAAGCGCTGTGGAGCGGATATGGAGGGATCTGTTGTAGTGTCAGGAGAAGCGCTGTGGAGCGGATATGGAGGGATCTGTTGTAGTGTGTCAGGAGAAGCGCTGTGGAGCGGATATGGAGGGATCTGTTGTAGTGTGTCAGGAGAAGCGCTGTGGAGCGGATATGGAGGGATCTGTTGTAGTGTGTCAGGAGAAGCGCTGTGGAGCGGATATGGTGGGATCTGTAGTGTCAGGAGAAGCGCTGTGGAGCGGATATGGAGGTATCTGTTGTAGTGTGTCAGGAGAAGCGCTGTGGAGCGGATATGGTGGGATCTGTTGTAGTGTGTCAGGAGAAGCGCTGTGGAGTGGATATGGAGGGATCTGTTGTAGTGTGTCAGGAGAAGCGCTGTGGAGCGGATATGGAGGGATCTGTTGTAGTGTGTCAGGAGAAGCGCTGTGGAGTGGATATGGAGGGATCTGTTGTAGTGTGTCAGTAGATGCGCTGTGGAGCGGATATGGAGGGATCTGTTGTAGTGTGTCAGGAGAAGCGCTGTGGAGCGGATATGGAGGGATCTGTTGTAGTGTGTCAGGAGAAGCGCTGTGGAGTGGATATGGAGGGATCTGTTGTAGTGTGTCAGGAGAAGCGCTGTGGAGCAGATATGGAGGGATCTGTTGTAGTGTGTCAGGAGAAGCGCTGTGGAGAGGATATGGAGGGATCTGTTGTAGTGTGTCAGGAGAAGCGCTGTGGAGCGGATATGGAGGGATCTGTTGTAGTGTGTCAGGAGAAGCGCTGTGGAGCGGATATGGAGGGATTTGTTGTAGTGTGTCAGGAGAAGCGCTGTGGAGTGGATATGGAGGGATCTGTTGTAGTAGTGTCAGGAGAAGCGCTGTGGAGCGGATATGGAGGGATCTGTTGTAGTGTGTCAGGAGAAGCGCTGTGTAGAGGATATGGAGGGATCTGTTGTAGTGTCAGGAGAAGCGCTGTGGAGCGGATATGGAGGGATCTGTTGTAGTGTGTCAGGAGAAGCGCTGTGGAGCGGATATGGAGGGATCTGTTGTAGTGTCAGGAGAAGCGCTGTGGAGCGGATATGGAGGGATCTGTTGTAGTGTGTCAGGAGAAGCGCTGTGGAGAGTATATGGAGGGATCTGTTGTAGTGTGTCAGGAGAAGCGCTGTGGAGCGGATATGGAGGGATTTGTTGTAGTGTCAGGAGAAGTGCTGTGGAGCGGATATGGAGGGATCTGTTGTAGTGTGTCAGGAGAAGCGCTGTGGAGAGTATATGGAGGGATCTGTTGTAGTGTGTCGGGAGAAGCGCTGTGGAGCGGATATGGAGGGATCTGTTGTGTGTCAGGAGAAGCGCTGTGGAGCGGATATGGAGGGATCTGTTGTAGTGTGTCAGGAGAAGCGCTGTGGAGCGGATATGGAGGGATTTGTTGTGTGTCATGAGAAGCGCTGTGGAGCGGATATGGAGGGATTTGTTGTAGTGTCAGGAGAAGCGCTGTGGAGCGGATATGGAGGGATCTGTTGTGTCAGGAGAAGCGCTGTGGAGCGGATATGGAGGGATCTGTTGTAGTGTGTCAGGAGAAGCGCTGTGGAGCGGATATGGAGGGATTTGTTGTAGTGTGTCAGGAGAAGCGCTGTGGAGCGGATATGGAGGGATCTGTTGTAGTGTGTCAGGAGAAGCGCTGTGGAGTGAATATGGAGGGATCTGTTGTAGTGTGTCAGGAGAAGCGCTGTGGAGCGGATATGGAGGGATCTGTTGTAGTGTGTCAGGAGAAGCGTTGTGGAGTGGATATGGAGGGATCTGGTGTAGTGTGTCAGGAGAAGCGCTGTGGAGTGGATATGGTGGGATCTGTTGTAGTGTGTCAGGAGAAGCGCTGTGGAGCGTATATGGAGGGATCTGTTGTAGTGTCAGGAGAAGTGCTGTGGAGTGGATATGGAGGGATCTGGTGTAGTGTGTCAGGAGAAGCGCTGTGGAGCGGATATGGAGGGATCGGTTGTGTGTCAGGAGAAGCGCTGTGGAGCGGATATGGAGGGATCTGTTGTAGTGTGTCAGGAGAAGCGCTGTGGAGCGGATATGGTGGGATCTGTAGTGTCAGGAGAAGCGCTGTGGAGTGGATATGGAGGGATCTGTTGTAGTGTCAGGAGAAGCGCTGTGGAGCGGATATGGAGGGATCTGTTGTAGTGTCAGGAGAAGCGCTGCGGAGCGGATATGGAGTGATCTGTTGTAGTGTGTCAGGAGAAGCGCTGTGGAGAGGATATGGAGGGATCTGTTGTAGTGTGTCAGGAGAAGCGCTGTGGAGCGGATATGGAGGGATCTGTTGTAGTGTGTCAGGAGAAGCGCTGTGGAGTGGATATGGAGGGATCTATTGTAGTGTCAGGAGAAGCGCTGTGGAGAGGATATGGAGGGATCTGTTGTAGTGTGTCAGGAGAAGCGCTGTGGAGAGGATATGGAGGGATCTGTTGTAGTGTCAGGAGAAGCGCTGTGGAGCGGATATGGTGGGATCTGTAGTGTGTCAGGAGAAGCGCTGTGGAGCGGATATGGAGGGATCTGTAGTGTCAGGAGAAGCGCTGTGAAGCGGATATGGAGGGATCTGTTGTAGTGTGTCAGGAGAAGCGCTGTGGAGCGGATATGGAGGGATCTGTTGTAGTGTGTCAGAAGAAGCGCTGTGGAGCGGATATGGAGGGATCTGTTGTAGTGTGTCAGGAGAAGCGCTGTGGAGCGGATATGGAGGGATATGTTGTAGTGTGTCAGGAGAAGCGCTGTGGAGCGGATATGGAGGGATCTGTTGTAGTGTGTCAGGAGAAGCGCTGTGGAGCGGATATGGAGGGATCTGTTGTAGTGTGTCAGAAGAAGCGCTGTGGAGCGGATATGGAGGGATCTGTTGTAGTGTGTCAGGAGAAGCGCTGTGGAGCGGATATGGAGGGATCTGTTGTAGTGTGTCAGGAGAAGCGCTGTGGAGTGGATATGGAGGGATCTGTTGTAGTGTGTCAGGAGAAGCGCTGTGTAGCGGATATGGAGGGATCTGTTGTAGTGTCAGGAGAAGCGCTGTGGAGCGGATATGGTGGGATCTGTTGTAGTGTCAGGAGAATCGCTGTGGAGCGGATATGGAGGGATCTGTTGTAGTGTGTCAGGAGAAGCGCTGTGGAGAGGATATGGAGGGATCTGTTGTAGTGTGTCAGGAGAAGCGCTGTGGAGCAGATATGGAGGGATCTGTTGTAGTGTCAGGAGAAGCGCTGTGGAGCGGATATGGAGGGATCTGTTGTAGTGTGTCAGGAGAAGCGCTGTGGAGTGGATATGGAGGGATCTGTTGTAGTGTGTCAGGAGAAGCGCTGTGGAGTGGATATGGAGGGATCTGTTGTAGTGTGTCAGGAGAAGCGCTGTGGAGTGGATATGGAGGGATCTGTTGTAGTGTGTCAGGAGAAGCGCTGTGGAGCGTATATGGAGGGATCTGTTGTAGTGTGTCAGGAGAAGCGCTGTGGAGCGGATATGGAGGGATCTGTTGTAGTGTGTCAGGAGAAGCGCTGTGGAGAGGATATGGAGGGATTTGTTGTAGTGTCAGGAGAAGCGCTGTGGAGCGGATATGGAGGGATCTATTGTAGTGTGTCAGGAGAAGCGCTGTGGAGCGGATATGGAGGGATCTGTTGTAGTGTGTCAGGAGAAGCGCTGTGAAGCTGATATGGAGGGATCTGTTGTAGTAGTGTCAGGAGAAGCGTTGTGGAGTGGATATGGTGGGATCTGTTGTAGTGTGTCAGGAGAAGCGCTGTGGAGTGGATATGGAGGGATCTGTTGTAGTGTGTCAGGAGAAGCGCTGTGGAGCGTATATGGAGGGATCTGTTGTAGTGTGTCAGGAGAAGCGCTGTGGAGCGGATATGGAGGGATCTGTTGTAGTAGTGTCAGGAGAAGCGCTGTGGAGCGGATATGGAGGGATCTGTTGTAGTGTGTCAGGAGAAGCGCTGTGTAGAGGATATGGAGGGATCTGTTGTAGTGTCAGGAGAAGCGCTGTGGAGCGGATATGGAGGGATCTGTTGTAGTGTGTCAGGAGAAGCGCTGTGGAGCGGATATGGAGGGATCTGTTGTAGTGTGTCAGGAGAAGCGCTGTGGAGCGGATATGGAGGGATCTGTTGTAGTGTGTCAGGAGAAGCGCTGTGGAGCGGATATGGAGGGATCTGTTGTAGTGTCAGGAGAAGCGCTGTGGAGCGGATATGGAGGGATCTGTTGTAGTGTGTCAGGAGAAGCGCTGTGGAGCGGATATGGAGGGATCTGTTGTAGTGTGTCAGGAGAAGCGCTGTGGAGCGGATATGGAGGGATCTGTTGTAGTGTGTCAGGAGAAGCGCTGTGGAGCGGATATGGTGGGATCTGTAGTGTCAGGAGAAGCGCTGTGGAGCGGATATGGAGGTATCTGTTGTAGTGTGTCAGGAGAAGCGCTGTGGAGCGGATATGGTGGGATCTGTTGTAGTGTGTCAGGAGAAGTGCTGTGGAGTGGATATGGAGGGATCTGTTGTAGTGTGTCAGGAGAAGCGCTGTGGAGCGGATATGGTGGGATCTGTTGTAGTGTGTCAGGAGAAGCGCTGTGGAGTGGATATGGAGGGATCTGTTGTAGTGTGTCAGGAGAAGCGCTGTGGAGCGGATATGGAGGGATCTGTTGTAGTGTGTCAGGAGAAGCGCTGTGGAGTGGATATGGAGGGATCTGTTGTAGTGTGTCAGTAGATGCGCTGTGGAGCGGATATGGAGGGATCTGTTGTAGTGTGTCAGGAGAAGCGCTGTGGAGCGGATATGGAGGGATCTGTTGTAGTGTGTCAGGAGAAGCGCTGTGGAGTGGATATGGAGGGATCTGTTGTAGTGTGTCAGGAGAAGCGCTGTGGAGCAGATATGGAGGGATCTGTTGTAGTGTGTCAGGAGAAGCGCTGTGGAGAGGATATGGAGGGATCTGTTGTAGTGTGTCAGGAGAAGCGCTGTGGAGCGGATATGGAGGGATCTGTTGTAGTGTGTCAGGAGAAGCGCTGTGGAGCGGATATGGAGGGATTTGTTGTAGTGTGTCAGGAGAAGCGCTGTGGAGTGGATATGGAGGGATCTGTTGTAGTAGTGTCAGGAGAAGCGCTGTGGAGCGGATATGGAGGGATCTGTTGTAGTGTGTCAGGAGAAGCGCTGTGTAGAGGATATGGAGGGATCTGTTGTAGTGTCAGGAGAAGCGCTGTGGAGCGGATATGGAGGGGGATCTGTTGTAGTGTGTCAGGAGAAGCGCTGTGGAGCGGATATGGAGGGATCTGTTGTAGTGTCAGGAGAAGCGCTGTGGAGCGGATATGGAGGGATCTGTTGTAGTGTGTCAGGAGAAGCGCTGTGGAGAGTATATGGAGGGATCTGTTGTAGTGTGTCAGGAGAAGCGCTGTGGAGCGGATATGGAGGGATTTGTTGTAGTGTCAGGAGAAGTGCTGTGGAGCGGATATGGAGGGATCTGTTGTAGTGTGTCAGGAGAAGCGCTGTGGAGAGTATATGGAGGGATCTGTTGTAGTGTGTCGGGAGAAGCGCTGTGGAGCGGATATGGAGGGATCTGTTGTGTGTCAGGAGAAGCGCTGTGGAGCGGATATGGAAGGATCTGTTGTAGTGTGTCAGGAGAAGCGCTGTGGAGCGGATATGGAGGGATTTGTTGTGTGTCATGAGAAGCGCTGTGGAGCGGATATGGAGGGATTTGTTGTAGTGTCAGGAGAAGCGCTGTGGAGCGGATATGGAGGGATCTGTTGTGTGTCAGGAGAAGCGCTGTGGAGCGGATATGGAGGGATCTGTTGTAGTGTGTCAGGAGAAGCGCTGTGGAGCGGATATGGAGGGATTTGTTGTAGTGTGTCAGGAGAAGCGCTGTGGAGTGGATATGGAGGGATCTGTTGTAGTGTGTCAGAAGCGCTGTGGAGTGGATATGGAGGGATCTGTTGTAGTGTGTCAGGAGAAGCGCTGTGGAGCGGATATGGAGGGATCTGTTGTAGTGTGTCAGGAGAAGCGTTGTGGAGTGGATATGGAGGGATCTGGTGTAGTGTGTCAGGAGAAGCGCTGTGGAGTGGATATGGTGGGATCTGTTGTAGTGTGTCAGGAGAAGCGCTGTGGAGCGTATATGGAGGGATCTGTTGTAGTGTCAGGAGAAGTGCTGTGGAGTGGATATGGAGGGATCTGGTGTAGTGTGTCAGGAGAAGCGCTGTGGAGCGGATATGGAGGGATCGGTTGTGTGTCAGGAGAAGCGCTGTGGAGCGGATATGGAGGGATCTGTTGTAGTGTGTCAGGAGAAGCGCTGTGGAGCGGATATGGTGGGATCTGTAGTGTCAGGAGAAGCGCTGTGGAGTGGATATGGAGGGATCTGTTGTAGTGTCAGGAGAAGCGCTGTGGAGCGGATATGGAGGGATCTGTTGTAGTGTCAGGAGAAGCGCTGCGGAGCGGATATGGAGTGATCTGTTGTAGTGTGTCAGGAGAAGCGCTGTGGAGAGGATATGGAGGGATCTGTTGTAGTGTGTCAGGAGAAGCGCTGTGGAGCGGATATGGAGGGATCTGTTGTAGTGTGTCAGGAGAAGCGCTGTGGAGTGGATATGGAGGGATCTATTGTAGTGTCAGGAGAAGCGCTGTGGAGAGGATATGGAGGGATCTGTTGTAGTGTGTCAGGAGAAGCGCTGTGGAGAGGATATGGAGGGATCTGTTGTAGTGTCAGGAGAAGCGCTGTGGAGCGGATATGGTGGGATCTGTAGTGTGTCAGGAGAAGCGCTGTGGAGCGGATATGGAGGGATCTGTAGTGTCAGGAGAAGCGCTGTGAAGCGGATATGGAGGGATCTGTTGTAGTGTGTCAGGAGAAGCGCTGTGGAGCGGATATGGAGGGATCTGTTGTAGTGTGTCAGAAGAAGCGCTGTGGAGCGGATATGGAGGGATCTGTTGTAGTGTGTCAGGAGAAGCGCTGTGGAGCGGATATGGAGGGATATGTTGTAGTGTGTCAGGAGAAGCGCTGTGGAGCGGATATGGAGGGATCTGTTGTAGTGTGTCAGGAGAAGCGCTGTGGAGCGGATATGGAGGGATCTGTTGTAGTGTGTCAGAAGAAGCGCTGTGGAGCGGATATGGAGGGATCTGTTGTAGTGTGTCAGGAGAAGCGCTGTGGAGCGGATATGGAGGGATCTGTTGTAGTGTGTCAGGAGAAGCGCTGTGGAGTGGATATGGAGGGATCTGTTGTAGTGTGTCAGGAGAAGCGCTGTGTAGCGGATATGGAGGGATCTGTTGTAGTGTCAGGAGAAGCGCTGTGGAGCGGATATGGTGGGATCTGTTGTAGTGTCAGGAGAATCGCTGTGGAGCGGATATGGAGGGATCTGTTGTAGTGTGTCAGGAGAAGCGCTGTGGAGAGGATATGGAGGGATCTGTTGTAGTGTGTCAGGAGAAGCGCTGTGGAGCAGATATGGAGGGATCTGTTGTAGTGTCAGGAGAAGCGCTGTGGAGCGGATATGGAGGGATCTGTTGTAGTGTGTCAGGAGAAGCGCTGTGGAGTGGATATGGAGGGATCTGTTGTAGTGTGTCAGGAGAAGCGCTGTGGAGTGGATATGGAGGGATCTGTTGTAGTGTGTCAGGAGAAGCGCTGTGGAGTGGATATGGAGGGATCTGTTGTAGTGTGTCAGGAGAAGCGCTGTGGAGCGTATATGGAGGGATCTGTTGTAGTGTGTCAGGAGAAGCGCTGTGGAGCGGATATGGAGGGATCTGTTGTAGTGTGTCAGGAGAAGCGCTGTGGAGAGGATATGGAGGGATTTGTTGTAGTGTCAGGAGAAGCGCTGTGGAGCGGATATGGAGGGATCTATTGTAGTGTGTCAGGAGAAGCGCTGTGGAGCGGATATGGAGGGATCTGTTGTAGTGTGTCAGGAGAAGCGCTGTGAAGCTGATATGGAGGGATCTGTTGTAGTAGTGTCAGGAGAAGCGTTGTGGAGTGGATATGGTGGGATCTGTTGTAGTGTGTCAGGAGAAGCGCTGTGGAGTGGATATGGAGGGATCTGTTGTAGTGTGTCAGGAGAAGCGCTGTGGAGCGTATATGGAGGGATCTGTTGTAGTGTGTCAGGAGAAGCGCTGTGGAGCGGATATGGAGGGATCTGTTGTAGTAGTGTCAGGAGAAGCGCTGTGGAGCGGATATGGAGGGATCTGTTGTAGTGTGTCAGGAGAAGCGCTGTGTAGAGGATATGGAGGGATCTGTTGTAGTGTCAGGAGAAGCGGATATGGAGGGATCTGTTGTAGTGTGTCAGGAGAAGCGCTGTGGAGCGGATATGGAGGGATCTGTTGTAGTGTGTCAGGAGAAGCGCTGTGGAGCGGATATGGAGGGATCTGTTGTAGTGTGTCAGGAGAAGTGCTGTGGAGAGTATATGGAGGGATCTGTTGTAGTGTGTCAGGAGAAGCGCTGTTGAGCGGATATGGAGGGATTTGTTGTAGTGTCAGGAGAAGTGCTGTGGAGCGGATATGGAGGGATCTGTTGTAGTGTGTCAGGAGAAGCGCTGTGGAGAGTATATGGAGGGATCTGCTGTAGTGTGTCAGGAGAAGCGCTGTGGAGCGGATATGGAGGGATCTGTTGTGTGTCATGAGAAGCGCTGTGGAGCGGATATGGAGGGATCTGTTGTAGTGTCAGGAGAAGCGCTGTGGAGCGGATATGGAGGGATCTGTTGTGTGTCAGGAGAAGCGCTGTGGAGCGGATATGGAGGGATCTGTTGTAGTGTGTCAGGAGAAGCGCTGTGGAGCGGATATGGAGGGATTTGTTGTAGTGTGTCAGGAGAAGCGCTGTGGAGCGGATATGGAGGGATCTGTTGTAGTGTGTCAGGAGAAGCGCTGTGGAGTGGATATGGAGGGATCTGTTGTAGTGTGTCAGGAGAAGCGCTGTGGAGCGGATATGGAGGGATCTGTTGTAGTGTGTCAGGAGAAGCGTTGTGGAGTGGATATGGAGGGATCTGGTGTAGTGTGTCAGGAGAAGCGCTGTGGAGTGGATATGGTGGGATCTGTTGTAGTGTGTCAGGAGAAGCGCTGTGGAGCGTATATGGAGGGATCTGTTGTAGTGTCAGGAGAAGTGCTGTGAAATGGATATGGAGGGATCTGGTGTAGTGTGTCAGGAGAAGCGCTGTGGAGCGGATATGGAGGGATCGGTTGTGTGTCAGGAGAAGCGCTGTGGAGCGGATATGGAGGGATCTGTTGTAGTGTGTCAGGAGAAGCGCTGTGGAGCGGATATGGTGGGATCTGTAGTGTCAGGAGAAGCGCTGTGGAGCGGATATGGAGGGATCTGTTGTAGTGTGTCAGAAGAAGCGCTGTGGAGCGGATATGGAGGGATCTGTTGTAGTGTGTCAGGAGAAGCGCTGTGGAGCGGATATGGAGGGATCTGTTGTAGTGTGTCAGGAGAAGCGCTGTGGAGCGGATATGGAGGGATCTGTTGTAGTGTGTCAGAAGAAGCGCTGTGGAGCGGATATGGAGGGATCTGTTGTAGTGTGTCAGGAGAAGCGCTGTGGAGCGGATATGGAGGGATCTGTTGTAGTGTGTCAGGAGAAGCGCTGTGGAGTGGATATGGAGGGATCTGTTGTAGTGTGTCAGGAGAAGCGCTGTGTAGCGGATATGGAGGGATCTGTTGTAGTGTCAGGAGAAGCGCTGTGGAGCGGATATGGTGGGATCTGTTGTAGTGTCAGGAGAATCGCTGTGGAGCGGATATGGAGGGATCTGTTGTAGTGTGTCAGGAGAAGCGCTGTGGAGAGGATATGGAGGGATCTGTTGTAGTGTGTCAGGAGAAGCGCTGTGGAGCAGATATGGAGGGATCTGTTGTAGTGTCAGGAGAAGCGCTGTGGAGCGGATATGGAGGGATCTGTTGTAGTGTGTCAGGAGAAGCGCTGTGGAGTGGATATGGAGGGATCTGTTGTAGTGTGTCAGGAGAAGCGCTGTGGAGTGGATATGGAGGGATCTGTTGTAGTGTGTCAGGAGAAGCGCTGTGGAGTGGATATGGAGGGATCTGTTGTAGTGTGTCAGGAGAAGCGCTGTGTAGCGGATATGGAGGGATCTGTTGTAGTGTCAGGAGAAGCGCTGTGGAGCGGATATGGAGGGATCTGTTGTAGTGTCAGGAGAAGCGCTGCGGAGCGGATATGGAGGGATCTGTTGTAGTGTGTCAGGAGAAGCGCTGTGGAGAGGATATGGAGGGATCTGTTGTAGTGTGTCAGGAGAAGCGCTGTGGAGCGGATATGGAGGGATCTGTTGTAGTGTGTCAGGAGAAGCGCTGTGGAGTGGATATGGAGGGATCTATTGTAGTGTCAGGAGAAGCGCTGTGGAGAGGATATGGAGGGATCTGTTGTAGTGTGTCAGGAGAAGCGCTGTGGAGAAGATATGGAGGGATCTGTTGTAGTGTCAGGAGAAGCGCTGTGGAGCGGATATGGTGGGATCTGTAGTGTGTCAGGAGAAGCGCTGTGGAGCGGATATGGAGGGATCTGTAGTGTCAGGAGAAGCGCTGTGAAGCGGATATGGAGGGATCTGTTGTAGTGTGTCAGGAGAAGCGCTGTGGAGCGGATATGGAGGGATCTGTTGTAGTGTGTCAGAAGAAGCGCTGTGGAGCGGATATGGAGGGATCTGTTGTAGTGTGTCAGGAGAAGCGCTGTGGAGCGGATATGGAGGGATATGTTGTAGTGTGTCAGGAGAAGCGCTGTGGAGCGGATATGGAGGGATCTGTTGTAGTGTGTCAGAAGAAGCGCTGTGGAGCGGATATGGAGGGATCTGTTGTAGTGTGTCAGGAGAAGCGCTGTGGAGCGGATATGGAGGGATCTGTTGTAGTGTGTCAGGAGAAGCGCTGTGGAGCGGATATGGAGGGATCTGTTGTAGTGTGTCAGAAGAAGCGCTGTGGAGCGGATATGGAGGGATCTGTTGTAGTGTGTCAGGAGAAGCGCTGTGGAGCGGATATGGAGGGATCTGTTGTAGTGTGTCAGGAGAAGCGCTGTGGAGTGGATATGGAGGGATCTGTTGTAGTGTGTCAGGAGAAGCGCTGTGTAGCGGATATGGAGGGATCTGTTGTAGTGTCAGGAGAAGCGCTGTGGAGCGGATATGGTGGGATCTGTTGTAGTGTCAGGAGAATCGCTGTGGAGCGGATATGGAGGGATCTGTTGTAGTGTGTCAGGAGAAGCGCTGTGGAGAGGATATGGAGGGATCTGTTGTAGTGTGTCAGGAGAAGCGCTGTGGAGCAGATATGGAGGGATCTGTTGTAGTGTCAGGAGAAGCGCTGTGGAGCGGATATGGAGGGATCTGTTGTAGTGTGTCAGGAGAAGCGCTGTGGAGTGGATATGGAGGGATCTGTTGTAGTGTGTCAGGAGAAGCGCTGTGGAGTGGATATGGAGGGATCTGTTGTAGTGTGTCAGGAGAAGCGCTGTGGAGTGGATATGGAGGGATCTGTTGTAGTGTGTCAGGAGAAGCGCTGTGGAGCGTATATGGAGGGATCTGTTGTAGTGTGTCAGGAGAAGCGCTGTGGAGCGGATATGGAGGGATCTGTTGTAGTGTGTCAGGAGAAGCGCTGTGGAGAGGATATGGAGGGATTTGTTGTAGTGTCAGGAGAAGCGCTGTGGAGCGGATATGGAGGGATCTATTGTAGTGTGTCAGGAGAAGCGCTGTGGAGCGGATATGGAGGGATCTGTTGTAGTGTGTCAGGAGAAGCGCTGTGAAGCTGATATGGAGGGATCTGTTGTAGTAGTGTCAGGAGAAGCGCTGTGGAGTGGATATGGAGGGATCTGTTGTAGTGTGTCAGGAGAAGCGCTGTGGAGCGTATATGGAGGGATCTGTTGTAGTGTGTCAGGAGAAGCGCTGTGGAGCGGATATGGAGGGATCTGTTGTAGTGTCAGGAGAAGCGCTGTGGATCGGATATGGAGGGATTTGTTGTAGTGTGTCAGGAGAAGCGCTGTGGAGCGTATATGGAGGGATCTGTTGTGTGTCAGGAGAAGCGCTGTGGAGTGGATATGGAGGGATCTGTTGTAGTGTGTCAGGAGAAGCGCTGTGGAGCGTATATGGAGGGATCTGTTGTAGTGTGTCAGGAGAAGCGCTGTGGAGCGGATATGGAGGGATCTGTTGTAGTGTCAGGAGAAGCGCTGTGGAGCGGATATGGAGGGATCTGTTGTAGTGTATCAGGAGAAGCGCTGTGGAGCGGATATGGATGGATCTGTTGTAGTGTGTCAGGAGAAGCGCTGTGGAGCGGATATGGAGGGATCTGTTGTGTGTCAGGAGAAGCGCTGTGGAGCGGATATGGAGGGATCTGTTGTAGTGTGTCAGGAGAAGCGCTGTGGAGCGGATATGGAGGGATCTGTTGTAGTGTGTCAGGAGAAGCGCTGTGGAGCGGATATGGTGGGATCTGTAGTGTGTCAGGAGAAGCGCTGTGGAGAAGATATGGAGGGATCTGTTGTAGTGTGTCAGGAGAAGCGCTGTGGAGCAGATATGGAGGGATCTGTTGTAGTGTGTCAGGAGAAGCGCTGTGGAGCGGATATGGAGGGATCTGTTGTGTGTCAGGAGAAGCGCTGTGGAGCGGATATGGAGGGATCTGTTGTAGTGTGTCAGGAGAAGCGCTGTGGAGCGAATATGGAGGGATCTGTTGTAGTGTCAGGAGAAGCGCTGTGGAGCGGATATGGTGGGATCTGTAGTGTCAGGAGAAGCGCTGTGGAGTGGATATGGAGGGATCTGTTGTAGTGTGTCAGGAGATGCGCTGTGGAGCGGATATGGAGGGATCTGTTGTAGTGTGTCAGGAGAAGCGCTGTGGAGCGGATATGGTGGGATCTGTTGTAGTGTGTCAGGAGAAGCGTTGTGGAGTGGATATGGAGGGATCTGTTGTAGTGTGTCAGGAGAAGCGCTGTGGAGCAGATATGGAGGGATCTGTTGTAGTGTCAGGAGAAGCGCTGTGGAGCGGATATGGAGGGATCTGTTGTAGTGTGTCAGGAGAAGCGCTGTGGAGCGGATATGGAGGGATCTGTAGAGTGTCAGGAGAAGCGCTGTGGAGCGGATATGGAGGGATCTGGTGTAGTGTCAGGAGAAGCGCTGTGGAGCGGATATGGTGGGATCTGTTGTAGTGTGTCAGGAGAAGCGCTGTGGAGTGGATATGGTGGGATCTGTTGTAGTGTGTCAGGAGAAGCGCTGTGGAGCGGATATGGAGGGATCTGTTGTAGTGTGTCAGGAGAAGCGCTGTGGAGCGGATATGGAGGGATCTGTTGTAGTGTGTCAGGAGAAGCGCTGTGGAGCGGATATGGTGGGATCTGTAGTGTCAGGAGAAGCGCTGTGGAGCGGATATGGAGGGATCTGTTGTAGTGTGTCAGGAGAAGCGCTGTGGAGCGGATATGGTGGGATCTGTTGTAGTGTGTCAGGAGAAGTGCTGTGGAGTGGATATGGAGGGATCTGTTGTAGTGTGTCAGGAGAAGCGCTGTGAAGCGGATATGGTGGGATCTGTTGTAGTGTGTCAGGAGAAGCGCTGTGGAGTGGATATGGAGGGATCTGTTGTAGTGTGTCAGGAGAAGCGCTGTGGAGCGGATATGGAGGGATCTGTTGTAGTGTGTCAGGAGAAGCGCTGTGGAGTGGATATGGAGGGATCTGTTGTAGTGTGTCAGGAGAAGCGCTGTGGAGTGGATATGGAGGGATCTGTTGTAGTGTGTCAGGAGAAGCGCTGTGGAGCAGATATGGAGGGATCTGTTGTGTGTCAGGAGAAGCGCTGTGGAGAGGATATGGAGGGATCTGTTGTAGTGTGTCAGGAGAAGCACTGTGGAGCGTATATGGAGGGATCTGTTGTAGTGTGTCAGGAGAAGCGCTGTGGAGCGGATATGGAGGGATCTGTTGTAGTGTGTCAGGAGAAGCGCTGTGGAGCGGATATGGAGGGATTTGTTGTAGTGTGTCAGGAGAAGCGCTGTGGAGCGGATATGGAGGGATCTGTTGTAGTAGTGTCAGGAGAAGCGCTGTGGAGCGGATATGGAGGGATCTGTTGTAGTGTGTCAGGAGAAGCGCTGTGTAGAGGATATGGAGGGATCTGTTGTAGTGTCAGGAGAAGCGCTGTGGAGCGGATATGGAGGGATCTGTTGTAGTGTGTCAGGAGAAGCGCTGTGGAGCGGATATGGAGGG